>NC_142734.1:18766362-18811362 GCF_051943395.1 Hippocampus bargibanti
ACTGACTTGCAGCAGCGCGTGTGCTCCTTTGATCTAAAGCCAGGCATCACTAGTAGAACATGCAAATACGATTTGCTCATATCATTACGTCTCCCTTTCTTAATTGAATTCTTTACTTTTAACCAATGTAATGAATTTAATTATGTCAGTAATTAGCAACCTTAAACTTGAATAAAGTATTTCTAAATTTTGCAACAATAAATGAAACATCCACATGAAACATTCACATCATTTTTTTTCACCATGATCACTTATAAAAACATGTTAAATGGTTTCAATCAGTCTCTCAGGTGGTATCACTTTCCTTGAGGATTTTCGGATAGCATGTCCTGGATTTAGAGGTGTTGTAACAGTCTCTGTTACAGTCTCTGTTCGTTGACTTGCTATGGTTGGTTCTTTGAGAAGATCTCGGCGGTTTCTTCTTAAAACAGCACCTTCCTCTGTCTGAATGTTGTATGACCTTGGTTGGACCTGACGCAGAACAGTTCCTTTCTGTGACCATGTGTCTGTTTTGTCTTTGTACCGTACTTGGTCACCGGTGTGTAGTTCAGGTAGGTTCCGTGTTCCTCTGTCATGGTAGACTCTTTTGTTTTTGTTTCTGTTGTTCTTTCATCTTCCTCACTTTTTCCCCTTCCTTTGTCTTTAGCAGGTTTTCCGGGATGGGTAAGTTGGATCTCAGCACGCGTCCCATGAGTAGCTGGGCCGGGGACATACCACACTCGAGCGGCGTTGTGCGATACACCAGCAAGCTCTGGTAGAAATCCGTTCCACTGTCTGTTGCCTTGTACATCAGTCTTTTCACAGTCTTGACAGAACTTTCCACCAAGCCATTGGATTATGGAAAATGTGGACTTGAGGTTATGTGTTTAAAGTCCCACTCCTTTGCAAATTTTCTGAACTTCTCATTGGCGAATTGTGGACCGTTATCAGAAAACACTTGGTTTGCAATCCCGTTTCTAGCAAATATGGCCTTTATGCATGTTATCACTGCTTCTGCTGTTGTAGCTTGCAGTCTGCAAACTTCTGGATACAGGGAGTAGTAGTCTGTGACCAAAAGATAATCTTTACCTTGACACGAAAACAGGTCAGCACCCACCTTCTGGTATGGTCTTTCTGGTGCTTGGTGTGGGTGTAGTGGCTCTGCCGGTTGATTTGCTTGATATTTGAGGCAAATTGTACATCTCGACACTTGATCTGTGATGTCTTGATTCATTCTAGGCCAGAACATCAGTTGTCGTGCTCTTTTCTTGCACTTTTCAATTCCAAGATGTCCTTCATGGATCTTTTTGAGCATTTCACTTCTCAAAGTCTTTGGAATGACAATCTTACTGCCTTTGTATATGATGTCATCCACTACAGATAACTCCATCCTGTAGTTCCAATATTCTGCTGTGTCTGGTAAACAATTTTGTTTCACTTCGGGCCATCCATTTTTGATGATTTGTTTCAATTGTTTCAGTGTCTCATCCTTGTTTGTTTCCATCCGTATAATCTCCATCTTTGCATCTGCAACTGGCAATGCACTGGTGATCATGTGTACGTAAGCTTCGACTTCTTCATCCAGTTTAGCCTTCGAGTGCTCCTTCGGGGTGTCAGCTGTATACATCAGTTTTCCAGGGGTGTATGCGACCTTCAGTGAGTAACGTTGTAGCCTGATCATCATTCGCTGTATACGGAGTGGACAGTCATTTAGTGGCTTTTGAAACAATGCTATTAAGGGCTTGTGATCAGTCTCCACGCTGATTTCTTGTCCTGACACAAATTGATGAAATCTCTCACAGGCATACGTAATGCTGAGCAGTTCTTTTTCAATTTGTGCATGACGTGTTTCCGGATCCGTCATCGAACGCGATGCATATGCTACGGGTTGCCAGCCTTCATGTTTTTGTAGAAGTACTGCACCAAGCCCACTCTGTGATGCATCCGATGATATTTTGATTGGTTTTTCTGGATCATAGAATTTCAGTACTGGTTCCTCTGTGAGCAGCTTCCTCAGTTCATTCCATGCCTTTTCATGCTCATGATTCCATTGCCATTCTATCTTCTTCTCAGTTAGTTGTCTCAGTGGGGCCATCTTTTCTGACAGGTTGGGTATAAATTTTCCCATGAAAGTGATCATCCCATTAAACCGTTGCACATCTTTTTTGCATTGTGGCCTTGGCATGTTTTCTATAGCAGACACTTTTCGTGGGTCTGGTCTGATACCTTCACTGCTTAGGATATCTCCCAGAAATGTCAATTCTGTTGTACCTAGCTGACATTTCTCTTTATTCAGCTTCAGGTTTGCTTTTCTTGTTGCTTCTAGCACAGCTTTCAGTCTCTCGTCATGTTGAACTCTGGTGGCACCCCAAATGATGATGTCATCCATCGAGGTATCAACTCCTTCCAAGTGCTCATATATCATGTTGATTGTTTTGTGATAAACTTCAGGAGCTGAAGCAATTCCAAAAGGTAGTCTTAGGAATCTGTATCTTCCAAACGGAGTGTTGAAAGTACATAGTTTGGAACTTGGCTCATCCAGCTTCATTTGCCAAAATCCTGAAGAAGCATCTAGCTTGCTGAAATACTTTGCCTTTGAAAACTGTGCCATAATCTCTTCACGAGTAGGTAGCTTGAAGTGTTCTCTCTTGGTGGCTCTGTTTAGATCTCTGGGATCCAGGCATATTCTGAGTTTTCCATTCTTTTTGTCCATGACAACAAGGGAACTGACCCAGTCAGTCGGCTCATCAATCTTCTTTATTACATGCTTGTTCTCCATGTTGTCCAATTCTGATTTTAGCTGCTTTTGAAGAGCAAACGGGACTTTCCTGCATGGATGTATGACTGGTGGCACACTTTTGTCCACTCTGATTGTGTGTTCTCCTGGTAGGCAGCCTAACCCTTGAAACAAGTCTTTGTACTGCTCCATCAGTTGATCATATGCTGTCTCTTTTTGTCTATCCACAACAAAAATTCTCTTCACTAGGTGTAGTCTCTCACATGCCGACAATCCTAGTAGACCCTGCACATCCCTTGGAACTATGATGAAAGATAGCTTATGTAATTGGCCTTTATGTGTCACATTCACAATGTATTTTCCTTTCATTGGTATGACTGAACCCGCATAAGCTGTTACTTTCATATTTGCTTTATGTATTTTTGGTCTCGGCCTGATCTTCATGAAATCAGTCTCTGAAATGACATTCACATTGGCTCCAGTATCCAATTTGAATTTTAGATGAATGTTGTTCACTTTCAGCGTAGTGATCCAATCTCTTTCTTCTCTTTCATCTTTTACAGCATTCACATAAAGTTCCTCCACATCATAATGATCATCTACTGCATCTACCTTGCCTTTCATGTCTTGGTTCCTGCAGCAACGAGCATAGTGATTTGCTTTGTCGCAGTTTTTACATATTTTCCCATATGCTGGACATTGCTTTGGGGGATGTTGCGTACCACAACGAGTACAAGATTTTTGTTTGAGTATCCTATTTTTGTTGGGTTTTCTCACTCTTGCTTTGATCTCAGCAGTCTTGTTTTTGTTGAATCTGTGTGCATTTCTTTCCACTGCATCCACGTTGCAGCTAGAATCATTTAGCAACTCTTTAGCCTGTGACTTAACAGTCTCAGCGGCTCTACACAGTGCTAAGGCTTTTTCCAGGTCCATATCTGATTCTCTGAGTAGCCTTTCTCTCAGTTTATTATATGCAATGCCACACACTATTCTGTCTTTGATCAGTGATTCTGTTAATCCACCGAACTCACATGTCTTTGATCTGTTTCTCAGCTCATTTGCATGTTGGTCAATATTTTCTCCAACTGTCTGTACACATGTGAAGAATCTGTGCCTTTCAAACGTCACATTGCGTTTCGGAATGCAGTAAGCTTCAAACTTTTCCATTATTTTTGACAGCTTCATCTTGTCATCCTCAGCATCAAATGTGAAGTTATTGTAGACCTCTAGAGCTTCCTCTCCCACAACGTGCAAAAACATGGATGCTTTCATCTTTGAATGGCTTTCATCAGCTCCAATTGCAGACAAATACAGTTCAAAACGTTGCTTAAATCTCTTCCAATTTTCAGCAACTTTACCTGTTAGCTGCAGAGCTGTGGGTGGACGTAAAGCTTCCATTTCTGCCGTTTTCTGCCGTGGGTTGTGCTCAATGTCTTTCCTCCGTGGAATCTTTCGTTCCAAGTCCTTTTATCGTCCTCTTGTCTTCCAGACCAATTCTGACACCATGTGTTGCTTTGTGTAAGCGGGTTCGGTAAATGATACAACTTCTGGATAGAGTTGAGGTTCTTTATTAGGACGGCTGTGTTGGTTGGAGGGAGAAGGCAATTGACATGTGTCGCTCTCGTAGGCTCTCATCAGACTGACTTGCAGCAGCGCGCATGCTCCTTTGATCTAAAGCCAGGCATCACTAGTAGAACATGCAAATACGATTTGCTCATATCATTACAGGGGCTGCCTCTCCCGGCCGTTCTCCACCCACTGTCATTCTCTAATCACGGACATGGAGCATTTATACGGTTCGCGATCACCTCGCCAATGCCGGATGATTGGCTCAACCAGCCACCGTACCTGGACTCTTCCTTCGATGCGCGAGTGTATCCGGTCCGAGGTATTTTCCCTGCGTCCCGTAAATGTATGTCATCTTCCGGGATTGCGTAATTTTGCACCCTCGTGTGCCATTTGCTTTTTGGCGTAGTAAGCGGGTCGGATCACCCCCTGCCTTCTTACTCGCTGTATTGTCTTTTATTTGTGAATAAACATCCTGCTTGGGTAGTATGTGTGTGACGGGTGTCACAACAGTGACTGTCTTCATCTCCACGATGCTGCCGTATTAATGAAGACGAGACGCGTGGATGTGTCTTTTTATTTCTTTTATTTCTGCAACACAGTATGGCAGAAGGGATGGGTGAAGTCGCATGGGTTTCGTCTTGTGATTAACCTGAATCTCCTCGAGATTGTTCCCAAATGCAAAACATTGTAGATAACAAAACAGAATTAACAACGTGTGATCGTATAGTGGTTATTTACAGGAAAAGAGAATACGACACAAGTTCACTGTTATTTACAAGATGTCCCTGAACGCATCATGGGCGGAGACTCAGCAGAACACGCGGTGCGCTTGTAATGGCTGGCGCACAGTTCAACGCGCCACGGACACTCACGGGCAAATGAAACACGACACAAGAAACTAAATATTGTTCAATAAAAACGAAATGAAACAATTATTACCTGCAACACAGTATGGCAGAAGGGATGGGTGAAGTCGCATGGGTTTCGTTTTGTGATTAACTGCGATAGAAAAGCACATGTGCTCCAAAGTTCCACTCGACAAAACGTGAAGTAAATAATGACACAAAAAGTAATCTGGACTCGAAATGAATAAGGGAACTAATTAGATAACACTAGACAGTACAAAAGGGGAAACAAAATAAGATATTGTCATGAAAATGCGCGTTAATCAAGACCAACAGAAAATTGCGACTCACCCTGAATCTCCTCGAGATTGTTCTGGAAACTATGGGCGGGACATAGTGCCACACTGTGCGCCGTTGCGTCACTTCCTTCATAATTTAATAATCTAAGCGCACAACTCCGTTACATACACCCCCCTTAAATTATGCAGAAGTGAGGCAACATACACACGGAAGACAACAGAAAGACCAACAGGCAAAATAGACAAGGTTATCGGGCAAGGATGTACAAAAATGCTGTCTAATTATGTCACTCATCTGACCAACTATGTCAGGTGACTGGAGTAAGGGACCTGTCGCTGGTGTGTCAGGGTCTGTGCGCTCGTCGGAGATGCACTGCACTGGGTCTGGGAAGGAACTCTGTCCCCACTAACATAAGTGGCCTCAGCTCGCACCTGCCCATTCCCCTCTGTACAAACTAAATCACCCTGCATAGCACTACATAACTGTGACAGACTGGAGAAAGGGATCTGTTGCTGGTGTATCAGTTGTCTGTGCGCTCGTCGTAGATGCACTGCACTGGGTCTGGGAAGGAACTCTGTCCCCACTAACATAAGTGGCCTCAGCTTGAACCTGCCCATTCCCCTCTGTACAACCTACACCACTCTGGATTGCACTACACAACTGTTACACGGTTGGGAAGCCTCTACCTCTACCAACACACTCATTCAAAGGTGTGCTACTTGTTACTTGTAAGGAGATCATTCTTAGACTTAAGACACAAAAACACGTACATGAAAAAAAAACACACTAGTTGCAAAACAGCAGGTAGACAATTAACACTCTACATGTATTTTCAAAACGGGGGTCAACACACCGTCCACCGAGTGATGGGACTGCACAGCGTCTTCATTGTGCAGCATCGCGGTCCCGGTCCGAAGTGGAGAGTCACTTGTGATCCGGGTCACGGCACCAATGTGACGATTGTCACAACAGTGACTGTCTTCATCTCCACGATGCTGCCGTATTAATGAAGACGAGACGCGTGGATGTGTCTTTTTATTTTTTATTTCTGCAACACAGTATGGCAGAAGGGATGGGTGAAGTCGCTTGGGTTTCTTCTTGTGATTAACTGCGTAATAGAAAAGCACTATGAAGCACATGTGCTCCAAAGTTCCACTCGACAAAACGTGAAGTAAATAATGACACAAAAAGTAATCTGGACTCGAAATGAATAAGGCAACTAATTAGATAACACTAGACAGTACAAAAGGGGAAACAAAATAAGATATTGTCATGAAAATGCACGTGAATCAAGACCAACAGAAAATTGCGACTCACTGAATTGCGACTCACTTATTGAACAGACTCACTGAATCTCCTCGAGATTGTTCTGGAAACTATGGGCGGGACATAGTGCCACACTGTGCGCCGTTGCGTCACTTCCTTCATAATTTAATAATCTAAGCGCACAACTCCGTTACATGTGTCTGCTTTGGAATCCCAAACATTCCATTACATTCCGACGAGTCAGCTGCCGTCACTCTCGCTCGGAACGTGACAGCTACGGATGACTCGGCTACAGGATGTTCTTTTCTCTTCAAATATCTATCCAATGACACTTGCTCCCACTCCCACGGTCACATCACTAGATTTCACAGCCTCCTTATTCTTTAATATCGTACTGATCGTAGATTTCGCCATGCTGTATTCCCTCGCCAGATCAGACACTCGCACACCTCCTTCATATTTTGCGATTATTTCTTTCTTAAATGCAATAGTTGTACGCACTATTTTTATTTTGTCACTTTAAGCAGCACTTACTTTCTTTGGAGGCATGATTAGGGGCTAAAACTCTTCGTACACCTATATTAAACGCAAGTGCAAAACGCAGCACGTCCGCTAGCGACAACAGTTAGTCACGGAGAGAGCGATACACCCGTGCGCCGCTCAGCTCCCCACCCTCGCGTACGCACTCACGCGTCGTATTGGCGTTCGAACACCGATTAATGTTCGAACGCCGAAGCAAGAATATCTCGAATATTTTGTTCGAACACCGATTTGTTCAAATAGTGAGGCGTTCGAGAACCGAGGTACGAATGTATAAGAGAGTCCACAAATCGGGCATGACAGTCACCAACATTTAAAGGACAACCGACGTTACCGGACAAGTTGTGTCCATAATTTGTAAAATGGCTTCAAATGACTTGTACTGAGCATATTTTACTCAGCAGATTCCACCACATATAGCTATATTTTACGTTTTAAGACTCGCGCTGAATATTCCGGAAGTCTTGTTTTTGAGTTGGTGACGAGTCCTCACCCTATGTCACTGAAGGAACGCCCCTGACC
The DNA here is from genome assembly GCF_051943395.1 of Hippocampus bargibanti. Classification (NCBI taxonomy): domain Eukaryota; kingdom Metazoa; phylum Chordata; class Actinopteri; order Syngnathiformes; family Syngnathidae; genus Hippocampus; species Hippocampus bargibanti. Next base: position 18,774,121 of record NC_142734.1, read on the forward strand.
GAAAAAAGGACACATTGTAGCAGTCCTTCCATCACGTCGATGCATTTTGCTGTACTTGTTTGGTCTGAAAACTTTGTGTTGCATCAAAAAGAGGCAGAAGAGGGCGACGAAGTTCGGTGTAAGGAATTAATCAGCCTGTGGAAACGGGTTGATTAATTCCTTACACGGAGCTTTGTCGCCATTTTATGCCTCTTTTTTAGTGCAAAATCCCCCCCCCCCATTGCCTCAAAATGGCACATAATAAATTCTTTAATCGATTGCAAACATGTAAGCTTTCCTCTTCAGAACTATGTGAATCATATTCATAACTGGATGAGTAACAATAAAGCATATTCTCCGAATCTGAAGCCATTGTTTTGATTCTCCAGCAAGGCAAGACGTCTTGGGGTAACGCCACGAACAAGGGGGCGGGACCATCTGAAACTGGCCACTCCCGGGTTTATTTTTTTGCAGATTTTGGACACTTTAAGTCATTTTTATTGGTGTTTTGCATTTGACTAAAAATATCATACTGCGTGTTTTGGGTATTTCAGATGCTATAAAACGTGTTTCTGATGTCAGTTAGGAAACAAAAAAGTGATGTTGGTTGCCCTTTAAGAGTGTATGCTGGAATTTGTGTTCATTCATCCAGGTAAAAAAAAAGGTCTAGGTCTCAAATCACTAACAGTCCTCAACCACTGGTCGGCAAGGAGAGGGAGAAACAAGTCTGCCAACAAACCTTCACTGCACCTTCAGCGAGTACCTTTCAAACGTGGAAATAAGACAATCTTCATCTCTTACATTTGTTTTGAATAATTATTTATTTGCCACTGCAAAGCTACACGGATTTGATTCTTTATTGAGGCAAGGCACATAGTTAAAGTCCGCAAAATCTCACCCAACAACAATGTCACACAAAGTGCATCTACTTTCATGTCAATTATACTGTAGACTTTCTGCCAAAGAAGAGAAGATCGGTTTAAAGTCGATGAAAAGGTTTCTTCAGCCGTCATCTGTACTTCTTTGAAGGTGTCGGACGTTTCACTTCTTATCCAAGAAACTTGTTGTTCGTCAGTTTGCTGAGGAAGTTTCTTGGATAAGAAGCGAAACGTCCGACACCTGCAAAGAAGTACAGATGACGACTGAGAGCTTACACAGACATATCGGTTTAAAGTGTTTAATTAACCAGACATGAATGTTTTTGGAATGAGGGAGAAAATCGCAGTACCCAGACAAATTCCACACAGTCATGGAGAGAACATGAAAACTCACAACAAGATGGCGGGAGCTAGAATTGAACCCTCCATTTCTGCGCTGTGAGGTCGACATTTTTTTTGGACCAATTAAGTAAAATGTTATTATTATTTCCATTGGTATATCTGAAGTGCTTTCACGAAACACTCCTATGCCCCAGTACTGGTTGGGAAACATGGTGTTAAGTGAAGGGGAAGATATATTAGTGATGGAGAATAATAAGAGCCCCCCCCCCTGGTTTGGTTTATGGTTTTAACAGTGTGGAGAGCATCAGGGGAAGGTCAGGAGGCCGGGCGCGTTCACGAGATCCGAAGTGAGCGTGGAGACGAACAAAAGAGTGCTGAAGTAAACTTTTAAACCCATAGAGCACAGGTGTCAAATTCAAGACTGGGGAAAACCAGGCACATCATATTATGTAGCCCCCAGAAGCAAATTATGCACATCGTTCTTTGAAACAATCCCAAAATTGGAAATTTCTTCACTTTTAAAAACATTGGGATATTGCAAAGATATTTTCTTACCAATGCCCCATTTACTATAAATGTCATATTTGAACAAACAGATTTTATTTGGGCTCACATCTCAAGTTTTTCATCCCATTTGTTGTGTATATGTACTGTAATATGGGGATATAATACATTTATTTGAATTCACAGTCACAACGGATCTGCCAAGGAAACTATAAGTCTGATATGGCCCACAACATAAAACAGTGTGACATCCTTGCCGCAGAGAATGCTCTGAAAGTAATCAAGTCTGAATAAGTTGACGGCATGGATTTATATTATGGAAGCAGCAAAAATACCGGTAAGAATATTTTTGCATGAACAACAGCTTTTCTTGTTATATACTACAGACAATCCAATACCCATTTATTTATATCACTCTTACACAACAGCTACAGCTGTAACAAAACTCTTTCCAGAACATTTAACATAAGAGAAACAAAAATATGGTTGAAATGTTGCAAAAAAAGAGCAAATGCCAGATGTGATCCCAAGATCAGACAGAGACTTTGTGGAGAAGGCAACCATTGTTATGCCAAATGGTCCTACAAAGAAAATGACCTACAAAATGGAATATGGGAAAAACATGCAGTGTAGGTTAAGTGATCCCTCCCAATTATGATTAGGTTTGATAGTGAGTGGAAATGGCAGTTTTTCCATATGCCCTGCGATTGGCTGGTGACCAGTTCAAGGCTGCCCAAAGTCCATCCGGATGAGCGGTGTTGAAAATGGATGGATGGTATGGGACTTGGACTTTTCATTACCATTAAATGTCCGTTGCACGATGATTATTAGCTTATGTGATTGTGACCCACAAGAATGTTTTGTACAATTTGTTCATTTTTGTTTCAGACCCTGCCAGTGTGGCACGACACATAAAAATGGCTGAACAGTTCATGTCGAGTATTCACTTGGGACTCACTTGGGAGCAATTCATGACATTTTTAAATCGACTGCAAAATATGTTTGCAACTGTGCTTAAGCTCTTGACATTTGAAAGTGTGTATCACGGAACCAAAAGGGCTAAAATGTGAAAAGAGAATCACAGACAGAACATTACCAGCTTATGTGCAGATGTCATGAAGAATGAAAAGAACAGAAGGTATCTTGTTTCATTTTCCATGTTTGATGTACATGACATCACACAGTGAGCTTAAAATGGCATTAGACCAGGGGTGGGCAAACTTTTTGACTCGCGGGCCGCATTGGGTTCTAAAAATTGACAGAGGGGCCGGGCCAGGAGCATTTGGAGGGAGTGTTTGGGCCGGAAATACTCTGAACAAGTTATGTCCATAATTTATAATATCACTTCAAATGACTTCGACTGAGCATATTTTACAAAGATTCCACAGCATATAGCTATAGTTTACGTTTTAAGACTTGCGCTGAATATTCATGAAGTCTTGTTTTCGAGTTGATGACGATCCCCATGTGACGTCACGTTTGGACCGCCCCTGACCGAGAAAGCGACATACAATGCATTTTGGGTACTTTGTTTGGTCTGAAAACGTGTTGATCCGTGTTGATGGTGAAATTAGAAGGAAAACACATAAATAACGCCATGGTGAATCGTTGTGTGTTGCACCAAGACAACTATTTGATATTCGCTGACACAAATTCCCAGCTGACAAATCAGCCCATTTCCAACGGAGCTTGGGCGCAATCTTCTGCATTTTCTGGGTGCTACATTGCTGTCATTGACGACTCGAATTGATATGGGAGGACTCCTTGAATCAATTGCAAACATTTATGCTTTCCTCTTTAGAACTATTTGAATCATATTCATAACTGGATGAGTAACAAGAAAACATCTTCTCCGAATCTGAAGCCATTGTTTTGATTGTCGATCAAAGGCAAGACGTCATGGCGTGACGTCACGAACAGGGGGGTGGGACCTTCTGAAACTGACCATTTCCGGATTCATTTGAAGTCATTTTTATTTGTGTTTTTCATTTAACTAAAAATATCAGCCTGCCTGATTTGGGTATTTTAGATGCTATAAAACGTTTTTCTGATGTCAGTGGGAAACAAAAACAAAAAATGGTGCCGGTTGTCCTTTAAATGTAGTATGTACAAACCTCATAGCACAGTAAGAACACTACAACCCAATTTATTAACTGTCTTTCAAATGTGAAAAATATCCCTGATCAGTTAATAAATTTGTCTCAAGGAATATGGCGTTTACATACTATTTCGCAGATACTTGGAGGAGGAAATGGAAATAGATTAAAATAACATATGCACCGTGATTTATCAAGATTGCGTCTGTTTTTAATAAGTTTCCATCAAAGGGGCAAAGTTAAAGAAATCAACATTTATTGAAAAATGGAATCACTTTCAACATTCAAAACATATTATTACACAAGGAAATATTCAAGCTCAATAATACCTACTTGTGTTAAATTCCGCCAAATCATAGATGGTTTGTCCTGACCACGCGCTCAACAAACTCCTCGCTGACGCCCTCGCCTACATGCACAAACAAAACACGTGTACCGTCGCCGAGCACACAAACATAGACTACCTGCAGTTGAAATTTGCATACTCGGCACGGCAGCCAATCAGAAGCCTGCCTCTTTCTTCCGGACTTTCGCAAGCGTTATAAAGTCGTGCAATTGCATGTCATTTTCCAAAATAGATGCACAGAATCTCAGACCAGAAGAAAGATTTAAAAGAAGCTAACAACATATGTGACGCTAAAAAACGTAAATTTACATTAAACCGTGACTGTAAAGTGTACGTGAGACTTATGAAAGGGGCTTAGTGGCTCGTAAGAAGCAATGCAAACGTTGCATTGTGCACCGTATTGACAATCGACTACTGCAGCAAAATCTACAGCCATGCACATTTACCGTACATTAAGCAAGGTAGCATTTGTAGTAGGTGCATTCTTGATTTAAAAAAAACTTTGTACTTTGTTACAATGTTTTTTAATGTGATTATTTGTCTCATTGTGCTTCAAGTTGTGAAAAATGGGACAGGCAACTTTTCAGTTACCTGCTCTTTTGTTCGCTAACTTTTTGTCATGAGTTTTAGACACTGTTTGTACTATAATTTGGGCAAATTCGGCGGGCCGGATTAAAAAGCCTAACGGGCCGTATGTGGCCCGCGGGCCGTAGTTTGCCCATGCCTACATTAGACACAGTAAGCTTCCACTTGAGCTTCAGAAAGAGAAATAAAGTAACAAGGCTGTTAGATGGTCTCAGACGGTCTGAAGCCAGTGTAATTGGTTTCACTTTCCTTGGCGGACAGATGCTGTGAATGTTCCACATACACTTTACAAGCTGTTCTTTATTGTCTGTACAACTCTTACTTGAAGAGGCCTTTCTTGAAACAATGTAATAATTCCTACATCTGGAAACATTGTATTCAGAAATGTCACATTACACCAAGCCCAAAAATCTTGAATGAAGACCGCAGGTTTTTATTTTCACAGCACAGGTGCGCTTGAGTGCAAAAAAATGGCACATCTTGACTTTCATGTAGAGGCCCTGGTCCATTTCCAGGTCTTGCTTTCCTGTGTGGAGTTTGCATGTTTCTCCCATGCATGTGTATAAATATAAAAACAGAAATCAAGTCCCAAGTGTAACGGAGTTGTGCGCTTAGATTATTAAATTATGAAGGAAGTGACGCAACGGCGCACAGTGTGGCACTATGTCCCGCCCATAGTTTCCAGAACAATCTCGAGGAGATTCAGGGTGAGTCGCAATTTTCTGTTGGTCTTGATTAACGCGCATTTTCATGACAATATCTTATTTTGTTTCCCCTTTTGTACTGTCAAGTGTTATCTAATTAGTTCCCTTATTCATTTCGAGTCCAGATTACTTTTTGTGTCATTATTTACTTCACGTTTTGTCGAGTGGAACTTTGGAGCACATGTGCTTTTCTATCGCAGTTAATCACAAGACGAAACCCATGCGACTTCACCCATCCCTTCTGCCATACTGTGTTGCAGGTAATAATTGTTTCATTTCGTTTTTATTGAACAATATTTAGTTTCTTGTGTCGTGTTTCATTTGCCCGTGAGTGTCCGTGGCGGGTTGAACTGTGCGCCAGCCATTACAAGCGCACCGCGTGTTCTGCCGAGTCTCCGCCCATGATGCGTGCAGGGACATCTTGTAAATAACAGTGAACTTGTGTTGTATTCTCTTTTTCTGTAAATAACCACTATACGATCACACGTTGTTAATTGTGTTTTGTTATCTACAATGTTTTGCATTTGAGAACAATCTCGAGAAGATTCAGGTTAATCACAAGACGAAACCCATGCGACTTCACCCATCCCTTCTGCCATACTGTGTTGCAGAAATAAAAGAAATAAAAAGACACATCCACGCGTCTCGTCTTCATTAATACGGCAGCATCGTGGAGATGAAGACAGTCACTGTTGTGACACCCGTCACATTGGTGCTGTGACCCGTCGATCACAAGTGACTCTCCACTTCGGACCGGGACCGCGATGCTGCACAGTGTCCCATCACTCGGTGGACGGTGTGTCGACCCCGTTCTTTAAATTGTGTGTTGATTGTCTGAGCTGCTGTTTTGCAATTGGTGTGCTTCTTTTTTTTCCTGTAAGTTTTTTTGTGAAGTTTGAGAATGAGCTCCTTCCAAGGGACATTTAGCACACCTTTTAATAAGTGTATTGGTAGAGGTAGAGGCATCCCGACCATGTTACAGGTGTGGAGTCCCATCCAGAGTGATGTAGTAGAGGGGAATGGGCAGGTTCTAGCTGAGGCCACTTATGTTAGTGGGGACAGAGTTCCTTCCCAGACCCAGTGTAGTACATCTCAGACGAGCGCACAGACTCCTGACACACCAGTGACAGATCCCTTACCCCAGTCACCTGACGTAGTTGGTCAGATGAGTGACATAATTAGACACATTGGCCAGCAGCTGGCAGACAGCATTGTTGCAGATCTCAGCCCAACACATAACGTCCCCATGCATAACACCTCATTCCTACATGACACGCCCATTGACACAACAACACAAAGTCTTGACTCATCACAAGTTCTGATACTACCGCACAGGAAAGTTCGCGAACCCCCGACTTTCAAGGGTGACCACACTGATCAAATGAATGTAGATGAGTGGGAAGACCTAATGAGGAACTACATAAGGAGAGCAAAAGTAGCTCCTGAGCATCAGGCAGAGGAAATCCTCATGAACATCAGCGGTAGAGCTAAAGATGTTGTCAAGGTTAGCACAAGAAACAGTGGAGTTGATGTAACCCAGAACCCAAATGCCATCTATAGCCTTCTTCGCAAGCATTTTTCTACTGCCCCTTGTTCACCTCTCCCTCTAGCAGACTTTTACACCACGCTGCCCAGGGATAAGGAGGCCCCATATGACTACTGGTTGAGGCTTAACAATGCAGCTGAAGTTGCCACCAATCGTCTCAAAGAACAGGGCAGAGATTTCGACTGTTCTTCCCTCGACGTAGCACGGATGTTTATTAAAAATTGTCCATCCAAAGATCTTTCCATGATATTTAGGTCAAAAACAGTGGATAAATGGTCGGCAGTTGAGGTCCAAGCCATCCTGGATGAGTACCAGACAGAAATGAGTCCCAGGACTGCCACTCCAGCTGCGGCGAACAGTCAACCCATTCATGTAAATAAAAGTGAAATGCTTCAGAATACAGCATGTCAGGACAACGATAAAATATCCCACTCAGCCAGGCCACCCGACTCCGCAAATCTTGAGCGTGTCATTTCCATGCTGGAAAGAGTTTTGCTGCAAGGAGCTAACAATCCCTCTGCCTCTGGTAGACGCAAGTCAAGGCTTCCAATGGTGGACGGTTTGAATAAGCTACCATGTGCTGTCTGTGCTAGCGCTGACCATTCTGCGCTTATTCACTGCCGCGAAAAGAGACTTTGTTTTCTGTGCTTTTCACCCGATCACTCTAGACGCAACTGCCCCACACAAGTGCAGCCCTCAAGATCACTACTGTCGGGAAACTAATGTCTCCGCATCCAAGGGAGTATGATGCGGATGAAGTTCATGACCCTCCCAACAGTTCGACAGATGATCTTGATTCGATATTAGAGTCCCTCACTTCCAGTGTCCCCACGGAGAAGACTGTTATCTTCCAAGGCACACACAAGGTCCTGAAGTCAGATAGCTTGTTCTACACCACTGACACTGTCGCAGGCATTTCCCTGACCGCAATGATTGACAGCGGCTCTACTGGTTGCACATCGAGTGAGTCGGCTATGGCACGATTGTTAGTGTGCAACCCTAACATCAAACGTTACTCTGCAGATGACGTTGTCATTGTAGGATGTGGTGGTCATCAGGTGACGCCTTCGGCCATATGCGATTTGGAAATAGTGGTGTACAATTGCAAGCTAGCTGTGCCCATGTTTGTGGTGCCTGGACAAACCGACGACATAATTCTTGGCAGCAATGCCATTAAGAAAATCCTTCACCTGATGCGGAAGACTGAAGGCTATTGGCGGCTCATGTCAGAGCCCGGTAGTTCGATTGATGATGACTCCCACCATTTTTTCTCACTGCTTTCCAACACAGAGAAATGGAGGGGTGGAACGATTCCTGACAAAGTTGGCACGCTGAAGTTGCAGCAATGTGTGATGTTGCAACCAGAGAGTGAACATCTTGTTTGGGCTAAGCTTCCCGCCTGCGCACCAATGTCAGTTGGCAGCACGGTCATAGTTGAACCAACTCAAGCAAGGTGCAGATCCAGGAAGATTCTGGTTGGCCGGATTATCACACCGATGTGGGGCGATGGATGGCTCCCAGTGAGGGTCATCAACCCCTCGACTGAAAAAGTGGTGTTGAGAAGAAACACAAAGCTGGCAGATGTATTTCCCTGCATTGCGACAGAAGACTTGTCTGAACCTGACAACATCCAAATTATGTCCCAATCTGTTCAGAATGCCACCGCAAGGCCAAGGTCCAAAGAAGACATCAAAATAGCACTGGACAAGCTTGGACTACATGATCTGGACTTGGATGCATGTGCTGTCTCCGATACGTGGAGGGACAGACTTTTCCAACTCATTGAGAGATATGAAGCAGTATTTTCACGGAACAGGATGGACTGTGGAGAGGCCTCTGAATTCGTGCACAAGATACACCTCGTGGATGAGAGACCATTCCGCCTGCCTTATCGAAGAGTGCCACCAAGTCAATATGAAAAGCTGAGAATGACTCTCAATGGGATGGAAGAAAAGGGCATTATTCGGAAATCCACGAGTGAATACGCATCTCCATTGGTCTTAGTGTGGAAGAAGAATGGGGAGTTGCGCATCTGCACGGATTTCAGATGGCTAAATGCGAGGACACAGCGCGATGCTCACCCATTGCCCCATCAGGCTGACGCTCTTGCCGCACTTGGAGGAAATGTCTTCTTCTCCACCATGGACCTCACCTCGGGATTTTATAATGTGCCCCTGTTTGAGGACCATAAGAAGTACACCGCCTTCTCGTCCCCATTTGGCCTACATGAATATAACCGGATGCCACAAGGCCTTTCGAACAGCCCGGCTACATTCATGCGGATGATGCTTTCCATTTTCGGGGACAAGAACTTCACCAGCCTCCTGTGCTATCTTGACGATCTCATGGTCTTTGGTCCGACAGAAGAGATTGCGCTTGAGCGATTGGAGATGGTTTTCTCCCGCTTGAAGAACCATAATCTGAGGCTTGCTCTGAAGAAGTGTCACTTTCTTCGGAGATCTGTGAAGTTCCTTGGCCATGTTGTCTCAGAGTCAGGGGTACGGACAGACCCTGAAAAGGTGGAAGCGATAAACAGTGTACAGGTACCAGACCTAATGGACGGTGATGGCCTCACTCCCTCGCAGAAGAAAATTAGATCTTTCTTGGGAATGGTGTTGTATTATCAGTATTTTCTTTGAGGACTGCTCCATCAAGGCCAAGCCCCTTTTCAAGCTCCTTTCAGGCCAGAAAACCCGTGGTAAGGCCAGACGCAGGTCGAAACCCACATCGGATGCATCAAGTCATGTGAAGTTAACACCGGCGGACTGGACCACTGAATGTCAAACTGCCTTCGAGACTCTGAAGCACGATCTATCAAACAGTGTAACGTTGGCCCACCCTGACTTTGAGAAACCTTTCATCCTTGCAGTCGATGCATCGTTTGACGGCATTGGAACCGTCCTCTCCCAGCTTCAGCCTGATGACAAGGTTGCGAGACCAGTGGCATTTGCTAGTAAAACGCTGTCACGAGCCCAATTGAACTACCCTGCACATCGGCTCGAATTTCTTGCTTTAAAGTGGGCCGTATGTGACAAGTTTTCCCACTGGCTAAAAGGCAGACATTTTACTGCATGGTCTGACAACAACCCCTTGACATATATCCTGACGAAGCCCAAACTAGATGCCTGCGAGCAGAGGTGGGTGTCGAAGCTGGCAGCATATGACTTTGACTTGAAGTACGTCCCAGGGCCCAAGAACATAGTGGCTGATGCACTGAGTCGAGAACCCTTCGTTCAGTCTTGCGTGAGCCATCGCCTGGTGAAAGAACCCTACCAATACCTACTCAATGGAGTCCAAGGGGTTGTGAATGAGACTGTACAGGATGCTTTCCATTTCACCACCAACTGTCAGGCTGTCCACATGGTTGGTGATCATGATGGAGAAGTTCCCCAGGGAGAAGCTCCTGATCAGTCTTCTGGAAGTGCAATTGATGCGCAGGAGGTGTCTGCAGTTTTAGACGTCCATCAGACTGGCGGGACCTCTCGACTCCCTGGAGCAACCCCATTGTCACTACAGCTACCTGAAGAAGACCCTTCCATTGTCATTCCCCATAGTCAGTTACGTGACCTGCAGCACCAAGATTCAACAGTCAGCCGAGTCATGTTCTATGTGCAGCGACATGTGAGACCTACCAAACATGAAAGAGCAGCTGAGACGAGCTGTGTTCTTTTGTTGCTGAGTCACTGGAAGAAGCTGAAAGTTCGTGACGGGACTCTTTACAGAGTAAGGAAAGATCACCACATGGACAGAAGAGTCTTTCAGTTCGTCATACCTGGGTCTCTGAAACACCAAGTCCTACATGGTGTGCATGACGCGGCTGGTCATCAGGGCTGTTCTCGGACACTCTCCTTGGCTAGTGAACGGTTCTTTTGGACAGGGACGGAGAAAGACATTACGAAACATGTAAGGCAGTGCCAGAGGTGCATCTTGGGTAAGACCCCCGAGCCAGACGCCCGGGCACCCCTGGAGAACATCCGCACTTCGGCTCCAATGGAACTGGTATGCATTGATTTTTGGACAGCAGAGTCCGGCGACAAGAAAACCACCGATGTCCTCGTCGTCACCGACCACTTCTCAAAGTTGGCTCTCGCCTTCCCCTGCAGGAACCAATCAGCAAAGCAAGTTGCCCGCTGCCTGTGGGACAAGTTCTTCTGCATTTATGGGTTCCCCAAAAGGATCCATTCGGATCAGGGAGCCAACTTTGAGAGTAGACTCATCAAGGATCTTCTTGAGATGGCAGGGGTGCATAAGTCCCACACAACACCGTATCATCCCATGGGTAATGGCATCGCAGAAAGATTCAACCGGACCCTAGGAGGGATGATCAGAACACTTCCCCCAAAGTCTAGGTCCAAATGGCCAGAAATGTTGAATATGTTGACTTTCTGCTATAACTGCACAGTACATGAGACGACGGGCTTTGCGCCATTCTATTTGATGTTTGGACGTGTCCCTCGCTTGCCCATTGACATCATGTTCCATCATGTCTTGGAGAACGCCAATGTTGTCAGTCACAATGAGTTTGTGAGCACCTTGAAGAGAGACCTTTCTGAAGCCGTGCAAATTGCTCAACAGCATGCAGCCAAGGAACAGACCCGCCACGCCCAGATCTACAACCGCAAAGTCAAGGGGTCGCCATTGGCTGTTGGTGACAAGGTGCTACTAGCCAATCGAGGCGAGAAAGGCAAGCGGAAGGTTGCGGATCGTTGGGAGTCAACCCCTTATGACGTGGTGTCTGTGAAGCCGTTGATCAATGTGTACAGGATCCGGGATGATGCCACAGGCAGAGAGAAGGTCGTACACAGGAACTTACTGCTCCCGGTTGACTTCTTGACATTCTCGGGGCAGGTGGAGCCTGGTTCGTGTTCAGAGGGGTCAGAGATGGACGCACATTGTGGGAGTGACAAAAGCTCAGTTCCTGATGATCAGGAGGATACTCAGCTGCGCACTGAGAACTGGGTCATGCAGTCTCCAGCTCAGACAGAGGAACATGAGCACTTCTCTTCAGAGCATGATTCCGCCGATGCATGTCGAGGGGATGTCAGTGAGAGAAGTCAGTCAGCAGGCCATGATATCCACACACAGACTGAACTTTCGACAGACCCGGTGTTTGACATAGCCCACTCGACCCCTGACTCACCCCCAGATGAGACTGAACTTGAGGAGGTAATTTGCACACAACCACAAGACACACAGGGCCCCGTCAATTTCACGAGATGTGGTAGGACAGTTAAACCCCCTGATAGGCTGATATGTGAAATGTCCTATCAGAGAGTCGGGATGCCAACATTAATGTGGGTTTAATATGACCATTTGATTCTTTTTTTTTTGGCTTGTGCTGTGTGCCAATTGTCGCCATTATCTTTATGGCTTCTCAGTAACGGGTGTAGTTATGTGCTGTTTTGTGAAATGTAAATGGCATTTCTACTAGTCTGTGATAGGATGGGTTTTGAACAACCCTATTCCTTCACACTTCTGAAAGAAGAATTCCTATGATTGACTTCCTTGTACATCCTTGCCCGATAACCTTGTCTATTTTGCCTGTTGGTCTTTCTGTTGTCTTCCGTGTGTATGTTGCCTCACTTCTGCATAATTTAAGGGGGGTGTATGTAACGGAGTTGTGCGCTTAGATTATTAAATTATGAAGGAAGTGACGCAACGGCGCACAGTGTGGCACTATGTCCCGCCCATAGTTTCCAGAACAATCTCGAGGAGATTCAGGGTGAGTCGCAATTTTCTGTTGGTCTTGATTAACGCGCATTTTCATGACAATATCTTATTTTGTTTCCCCTTTTGTACTGTCTAGTGTTATCTAATTAGTTCCCTTATTCATTTCGAGTCCAGATTACTTTTTGTGTCATTATTTACTTCACGTTTTGTCGAGTGGAACTTTGGAGCACATGTGCTTTTCTATCGCAGTTAATCACAAGACGAAACCCATGCGACTTCACCCATCCCTTCTGCCATACTGTGTTGCAGGTAATAATTGTTTCATTTCGTTTTTATTGAACAATATTTAGTTTCTTGTGTCGTGTTTCATTTGCCCGTGAGTGTCCGTGGCGGGTTGAACTGTGCGCCAGCCATTACAAGCGCACCGCGTGTTCTGCCAAGTCTCCGCCCATGATGCGTTCAGGGACATCTTGTAAATAACAGTGAACTTGTGTTGTATTCTCTTTTTCTGTAAATAACCACACGTTGTTAATTCTGTTTTGTTATCTACAATGTTTTGCATTTGGGAACAATCTCGAGGAGATTCAGGTTAATCACAAGACGAAACCCATGCGACTTCACCCATCCCTTCTGCCATACTGTGTTGCAGAAATAAAAGAAATAAAAAGACACATCCACGCGTCTCGTCTTCATTAATACGGCAGCATCGTGGAGATGAAGACAGTCACTGTTGTGACACCCATCACACAAGCCCAGATAAATACAGAGGGTTGTGTCAATAAGGGCTTCCGACGTAAAAGCTTACCCAAAACAAATATGCGGATCAAACCTCTAAAGATGGAGGACACTGATTTGCTGCGGTGACCCCTTGAAGGGAAAGGCCAAAAGGAAAAGAAGAAGTCATATATAATCACGGTCGTCATATGTGATTAAATTGCATTTCTGATAAAATGTGAAAGTGACAAAACATCCACGACAAGCAGTTGTACAAACTGAGATTTGTCATTCATCTTCGGTTTAAGATCTTTCATCAGCAATGGGTGTTTATAGAAAAATAAATAAGACAACAAACACGATTCTTGAAGCATTTGATCACTCCTCATGTATTTGGGAGAGGTATGTTTGCAGTACATGAAGACAAAAGGTAATGCCAAAAACACGCTTTTGGCATCAATTCAAAAAAACCTTTGAAATTTTAAACATACTAAATAAAGAACTATAGTTCTCAAAACGTATTAACAACTGATCTGACATTAATAAATATCTAATAAAAAATTTTAAAATAACATTTCAGAGAAAAGGGAAATGTTTTTGTCTTTGACAAGCCGATTTCCCGATTTATTTATTTATTTATTCATTTATTTTACATAATAATAATAATAATAATCATCATCATAATAATAATCATGATAATGCATTTTATTTGTAAGCCCCTTTCAAAGCTCTCAAGGCCACTTTACAATCACAAAGCAGGGACTTGTATATCTCTTCATTAAATACATTGAAGTTCATATTTGGTTATGCTTCACTGCTGGTTCAGATCTAAAATTTATATCTACGAACCCTATGACGCCACAGCCTGTTTATGACTTAACTCCCCCATTTTCCTCAAAGATCAAACGGGGTGATAGAATCGCAAAGGCCTTGACCCTAGTAGGCCTGGTCGTCCTCCAAAATTACTCAATGTTGCTAAAAGCAATTCAGTGGTGATTAGCAGTTGTGCACGACTGCGCAGCTTAGAGGAGGGGAGGTGGTCTTGGCTTGTGGTCAGGTCTGGTGGCCACTAGAAGTAGACAAAGGCTTCTCATTACTCAACTCTCAACTCAGTTTGATTTAGAGCGTGCAAACAATCATCGCTATATACAACGTGCTGTACATGAAGTAACAATAGAAATACAGTAAAGTCTCGTTATATCGATATCGGATATATCGATAGTCCCGGTTATATCGATACTATTTCTATGCACGCACGGAGAAAATTACATGCAAACAGGGTCGGATATATCGATAGTCCCGGTTATATCGATATTTTTTCGGACTCCCTTGAATATCGATATAACGAGACTTTACTGTACTACAGAACACAACCAAACGCTGGTCTGGACGTATCTGCAAATTTCCACTTTCGAATAAAAAAAAACCTCTGGGGAAATGCGAATGATAAGGCAAACCGCAGACTAATATCTCCCATTTACAGAAAAAAAAACAGCTAGGGGTTGACGAGGCCAAAGACAGTTCAATTTTCAAACATGACACCACTAATCACCACAAAACAACCACACACAAGCATACACAAACAAAATGCCGGCTTTCATGCTGATATAACAGTCAGAATAAAATCGATGAGAAGGTTTCTTCAGCCGTCATCTGTACAAATTTGAAGGTAAGTCAGAATAAAAATATGATGTGTTCAAACGTGGACAGAGAGGAGATTGACTGATATTTAACAGGTGGTCATTCCATTGAGAGGGACAAGCAATGGAAAATGTTCAATCCGTCCGAGTCACTTTTTGTCCTCTGTGCCCCAATCTGGTCCACTGACCTGAAACATCAAGGAGGTGCATATGGTTGGAGCAGCTCAGAGAGGTGAGTTTGGTCGAGACTATTTAAATCAAATCTTTAAATTAATTCTAAATTGTCCAGGGAGCCAACTGAGGCCAGTATTAGACTTCCATACAGTTCCTCCTATGAGCTCCAGTTTGTAGGTGATCAGAAGCATTTTTTTATGTACTGGAGACGCTTGGGGGAAGACTTACTGACTCCAAATAAAATAGAATACAGTAGTTCAGCCGAAATGTAACAAAGACATCTCTGTATTAGATTCTCATCTGCAAATTCTCTCTCTCTCTCTCTCTCTCTCTCTCTCTCTCTCTCTCTCTCTCTCTCTCTCTCTCTCTCTCTCTCTCTCTCTCTCTCTCTCTCTCTCTCTCTCTGAAGGGAGGATTAAAAAGTGCTAGCATTACTGGCCAGTTTGAAAGGATGACATTTACAAAGAGAGTGGTTTCATTAAAAGAATGGATGTGGCTTGCCGCATTTCAATGTGAGCATGTTTGAACTTGAAGGAGATTACTCTACAATGTTCATCTTATCTTTCTCAAAAAGAAGGTGTCAAGAAAGTGAACAGTGTCAAGACATTAGAATATTGCCAATGTCACAAAGGAAGCATGTGAGTATTCCCGGAGTTCTCCTCCAGATGTTTATTTTGATTTGTCGACAACTTAATGACTTTTTGTGCGTGTTTCTTCATTAGACTGTAAACTCGAACCAATAATTATGCTCCATTAATTTGCGAGCCTTATTGGTGGATTGATTTTAATTAGACTTGCTTGATGAGAAGTTAATCTCCATCAATTATTTTAGAGACAACAGAATAAGAATCAGTGACGTGCAGTCAGGGGAGGCAGGTGAGGCTGTGCCTCACCTGTCATCACGAAAATATCAAATGACAAAATAACTTAAATGGTTATATTTATTTAGTGATTTGTTCGAGCCAGCTGGCGCAAGCGATCGCGGAGAACCGCCACATCGTGTCCTTGCTGGCTCAGCGCCTACAGGAGGTCGAGACACGACTCGCTACCCTGACGGCCACCTCCTCCCCCCCGTGAGTAGTCGCGAGCCCTCACTGCCACACCCCTCACGCTACGAAGGCGAACCCGGGCGCTGTGCTCAATTCTTGATGCAGTGCTCGCTGGTTTTTGAACAACAACCCTCTGCCTTCGTTAGCGATGAGGCTAAAGTAGCATTCATAACCAGCCTGCTCACGGGCCAGGCCGAGTCATGGGTATTGGCCGTCCGGGAGTCCCGGCCCGGACTTTGCAGTTCCTACCCGGACTTTGTGGCCGAGCTTTGCCAAGTGTTCCAACACCCGGTCACGGAGTGCGAGGCTGAGGGACGTTCGGGCGCTGAGTACTCCATCGACTTCCGCATCCAGGCTGCCCGGAGGGGCTACAACGATCGAGCGCTGAGAGGAGTGTTTCGTCGCGGACTGAGCGCCGCTCTCAAGGACGAGCGCCGCTCTCAAGGACGAGCTGACCACCCGCGAAGCGGGCACCTCCCTCAGCGACATGATCGACGTAGTCATCTGCCTAGACCAGGCCCGCCCAAACCGCGGCTCTTTGGCTGATTTCATGCGGCTCTTAAGGGGCCGGCTCTTAAGGGGCCGACTCGTAAGGAGCGTCCACATGACAAGCGTAAAAAAGTTGCCATTCATCCTCTATGTACCTTAATTTCGCGACCATAGCGCGCGCTGCACATTTTGGAGAAAATTTAAGACTTTTAAGGGCACCTGAGAGTCGTGAAGACTTTTAAGTGCACCTGATAGTCGTGAAATTACGGTATCAAGCTAACCATGTGACGTTAACACGCATGTGCATGAGATGAAAATCAATCATTTATGTCGTAAACAACGGGTGGCCAACCAGTCAGAGACTCGACACAAATTGTTTACGACGTAAACAATTCATTTGCGTCAAGTTCGTTCTCAAAATGGCAGGGAAAAAATGCACAGCAAAACGAAAATATGAAGACGAACACAGGACGTTTTTAACAGAGTGGGAGAGTTTATATTTTTTCGTTGAGCGTAAGGGCAAGCCATTCTACCTTATATGTCAGGCGTCATTGGCGCATTTTAAAGCGTCAAATCTTCAGCGCCACTTCAGCTCACTCCACGCGAACATCGACCTAGAATTCCCCAAAGGGACTGAACTTCGCAAGCACAAGATGGTCACTTTAAAAACTCAGACTGAAAAGCAGATAATTTTTTTCCGAAAATTTACAAAGCAACCAGAGACCGTAACGCTTACATCATACCAACTGGCTTGGAACATTGCGCGGTCTAAAATACAACGAAGGAGAGCTTATTAAGAAATGCCTCAGTGACGCTGTTGAAATCTTGTCTCCTGAAAACGACAAACTAAAACAAATGGTAGCAGATGTCCAACTGTCCGCTACACTGTTGAACGCAGAATTTCAGACATTAGCACCGCTATTGAATCACAGCTGCACTCTGACCTTCAAGCATGTGAGTATTTTAGTGTCGCACTGAATGAAAGTTGTGACATACAAGACAAGCCTCAGTTGGCAATATTTGCACGGTCTGTGACAAAGGATTTTGTGCTCAAAGAAGAACTCCTTGATATTGTGCCATTAAAAGACAGAACCCGTGGCATAGATGTGAAGGAAACAATGATGGCTGCATTTGCAAAAGCAAATCTGCCCATACCAAAACTGACTGCAATAGCCACAGATGGAGCACCTGCCATGATCGGATCTGTGAATGGGCTTGTGGGGCTGTGCAAAGCTGACCAAACATTTCCTGAGTTTTGGAATTTCCACTGCATCATCCACAGGGAGCAACTCGTGTCTAAATCATTGAATTTAGAGAATGTCATGAAGCCTGTGATGCAAATCGTCAACTACATCCGCACTCATGCGCTTCACCACAGACAATTCAAGAACCTCATCGCTGAGCTGGACCAAGGGCTTCCAGGTGACCTGCCGCTGCCGCTGCACTGCACTGTGAGGTGGCTGTCAAAAGGCAAAGTACTTTCTTGCTTTTTTGAGCTGTTGGATGCCGTGAAACTGTTCATGGAAGAGAAAGACAAGGACTATTCCGTGCTCTCGGACCACGAGTGGATTATGGATCTGGCTTTTTTGGTCGACATGCTGTGTCACTTGGACAAACTGAACCTTACCCTGCAGGGTAAGTCAAAAATTCTCCCTGACTTGTGCAAAGTGTGTTTGCGTTTGTCAACAAACTGAAGCTGTTCAGGGCGCATATTCAAAAGGGAGATTTAACACATTTTTCCACTCTGCTAAAAGCCAGCGGGCAAGTCACCAGCGACACCCTGGATAAGAAAAGAGCCAGATATGCAACACTAGTTGAAAACTTGCACGAAAACTTTGTGACCCGATTCCGTGATCTACAACTGAAAAGGCCGCAGATTACGTTCCTTGTCGACCCGTTTAATGCGGAGACGGACTGTTTGAAAGACCCGCTAGTCACAGATGAAGCTGCGGCTGAGTTAGAGATGATCGATCTTCGTGAGGAAGATCAATTGAAACCTGCTTTAAGGGAAGGGGCCATTGAGTTCTGGAAACGCGTGCCAATGGAAAAATACTCCAATGTCAAACCGGCTGCGCTTAAGATACTGTCAATGTTTGGGTCAACATACGTCTGCGAGACGTCCGTCTCATTTCCACCCTGTGCCTGGCAATGCTACGTCCACGTTAGCCCACGCCGTAACGTCCACGTCAACGTCCGGCCGAGTCCTCCTTCCAGGTGGCCGTCCAGGGTGACACTGGGTGTCTGGCAGTGCATGCCCACGTCCAGCCACGCTGTCGTCGTGCATGACGAATTGAGTCACATCCACGACGAGCCATGCAACGTCCGCGGCAACGTCAGTCCGAGACCCCACTCACCGCTGGATCCCGGAGCGGCTCAGGACTGGTCTCGTTTTCCCCGGCGCCGGGCAGTTCACACCCACGTCGGCGTTCGGCCGAGACCTGGTCCCATACGGCCGTCCGGGGTGCCACTCTGCGCCTGGCAGTTCGACATCCGCGTTGTGCCATGCGTCGTCGCGTGAACGTGCGACAGGGATCGCACTCACGCCCACGACGATCCTAGCCGCGTCTTCGTCCACCCCAGGCCGAGTCCCGTTCCCATCAGGCCGCCGCCCGTCGTATGCTGGAGAGGCAGCGGTTGCCGTCTCCACCATTGTTCCCTGGCGAGTGGACCTTTTGGGAGAATGTTGGGACTTCTGGAAGCAGCCCCTTGAAGGGGGGGGGGGGGTACTGTTGGCCCCGCCTGCACCTCCACAGGTGCTGGTCGTCCCGATCAGTGGCGGACTGCCACGTTCGAATTGGCGACCAGCGGGTAGCGACGTCAGCCCTGCCTGCAGCCTCGCAGGTGCTGGTCGTTTTAATCAGTAACACTTAAAAGGACTCACGGCACGACCATCCGGTGTCGGTTCATTGTTTGTTGCATGCTTTGTCTGCAATCGCATGCATCGTATGCTGTGCATGTGTTTGTTTAACCTTGGCGGATTTTTACACTTGGTTTTCTTTTGATACTTTGTTTTTTTCTGTTCAGATGATTTGGTGTTTTACATTTTGTTCCTGCTGACCTTTATTTTAATACAATTTGTCAAACAACCTCCTGCTCCCTCCTGCCTGCTTTTTGGGATCAGCACCTGCAGTTCTTTCGCCGAAGATTACTGAGCCAGCCGTGGTGGGGGTGTGTATCGCGAAAAGTAGTACTTAATCCAAGGTTTAATTTTCATAAATTTAACGTTCGTAAACCGAAAATTTCGTAAGACAAGGTGTTCGTAAACCAAGGCCCCACTGTACTGTGTATGGTCATCAAATGTGCAGCGGGAAATTATTCTATTTAACTTGGTTAAAAAATTAACTACATAACGTATCTTCTAGTAGATGGCAGGCCTCTGTATTTACTTTTTGTGACACTTTTTTGGGGATAGTATACCATGTTTTTTTTTTCTCGTGAAGCATTAGGGGCTGCCCCAGTTTACCATGGCATCACACAATAAATAGAATATTTGGACTTGGTAACACTTTTCGAACCTATGGCCCAGGGTTGATCCACATCTTCAAGTTGAGGGGTTAGCCCGAGCCAATTCCCACAAGTTGAACTCATTGACAGACGCTCATGTCAGAAAGAAGTGGGTCGGCCAATGATGATGTAATGGACCTCATGAAAGTGTCCAACTCCTCCTCCACATCCAGGCAGCTGGCCAGGCAGCATGAGCTCATATGCCTTTAGAAAAAAAATAAGTAAGCAAAGGGCATCATTCATTCGTAAGTAACCCCTTGACAAATGAAATGGGACTGAGACACTTTTTCCATAGTAGGTACTTCAAAGAATAAAAGCAGTGTGGTGCATTAAATCCACCAATCAGTGGGGGCAGCTATACTGTAAGAAAATTAATGTCATATCAAATGAAGCAACCATTTCATTGGCTTTCTTTCTTGTATGGCTGTGAATGATACATTTCCCCGGAAGCTAGCAAAGAAAGTTATTTAAAGTGACTGTAGGACAGTTTACCTTCCACTTTATCTGTAATTTATTTGCAATTAAATGTTTGCTTTTAATATTTTAACGTAAATGTACCATATACGTTAAAATACCATTTTTAACGTAAATGTACCAACAGATAACACACAAGTACTTGATTCTATAATGGCTCATTCAGATTCAGCATTTTCAAAGGGCTCCATGTGTAAAAATATAATCTGTCTAACACTGACCTCCCGTGGCCAACAATTGCATCACGAACGACAATGCACTGTTCATTTGACATTTACTGTACACAAAAGATAGAATGGGTAGGTATTTTTTCGTTTTTGATATGGGCTACTATTTTATGATCGTTGACTATAAAATTATACATTACCAATATTTTCAACATTTATCAACAACATCCCCTACATTAACAAACAAGGAAACGAGGGAAAGTGTATTTTTGATGATATTTTACACAACTTGTTATTGTATTGAAAAAAAAAGTATCATACAATGTAATCTCTTACTTATGTATGTTCATTCCTTTGCTGTTTTACTCTTTCAGTAATTTGAGATTGACCTTCAAAGGACCAGCAGGTGCATCTTTCTGTGGGAACCAGGCCTATTGTGATGAGAACACAAATATTTCTTTGAACTGTTTCAACCTTTCCAGTGAACATCCATCCATCCATCCATTTTCCGTACCATTTATTCCTCATTAGGGTCGCAAGGGGTGCTGAGCCGATCCCAGCCGCCTTCAGGCACGAAGTGGGGGACACCCTGAATTGGTTGCCAGCCAATCGCACACTGAGACAAACAACCATTCACACTCACACCTATAGGGACAATTTTGAGTGTTCAATCTGCCTGCCATGCATGTATTTTTTGGAAAGTGGGAGGAAACCGGAGGACCCGGAGAAAACCGACGCGGGGCTGGGAGAACATGCAAACTCCACACAGGGTGTCACGGTTTGCAAGGTGGTGATGGCGGGTGCGGATCCCAAAAAGCAGGCAGGAGGGAGCAGGAGGTTGTTTGACAAATTGTATTAAAATAAAGTCAGCAGGAACAAAATGTAAAACATCAAAATCATCTGAATGGAAAAAATACAAAGTAGCAAAAGAAGACCAAAAGTAAAAGTCCGCCAAGTTAAACAAACACACGCACAGCAAGCAGCAAACAAGCAGCAAACAATGAACCGGCACCGGATGGTCGTGCCGGGTGTCCTTTTAAGTGTCAATGATTAAACGACCAGCACCTGCGAGGCTGCAGGCAGGGCTGACGTCTCTACCCGCTGGTCACCAATCTGATCGGGACGACCAGCACCTGTGCAGGAGTAGGCGGTGCTGACAGCGCCCCCCGTTGGTCGCCAACCAGATCATGACACAGGGAGGCCGGAGAGGGACGCAAACCAGCGACCTCTGCAATTTGAAGGCGTACTCACCACTTGACTACCACTCTAGTAGCCCTCCAGGCCTGGAGCTGGACATGTCTGATGTAAACCATTGTATGGGAAATTTACCCGCCCTTGCGGAGATATGACTGCAAATGATTTTTAGAAAAAACATAGTTAGGTAGTAATAATGGAGAAAGACCGAAAGAACAAATGAACTGTAGACCCAAATAATCAACAGCTGTACGTACAGAACATTGACATATTACTTTGACAAAATCACCTCTAGCTATGGTTAGTTCAACGCAACGATGTAACACACACTTTAAGGATCCAATCCGTCACGGGTGTCCTGTGATGCATCAGGCAGTGATGGAGGAGGTAAGAAAGACATCTGCCTTCATGGGTTATAGTTTTTCACCATCTTTGACGGCAAATAATTAGCTGTTCATCTACCACAATAAATGAGAACTCAGACTTATTTCCCTTAAAAATCGGACCGTAATGATGATGTAACTGACATCTGTGATCATATTCTTCCTCTCTGGTATTTGTAACTCCTCTAATAACTCCCAATCTTCTCACTTCTTCACACCCTCTCTTCTTGGTTCATGAAATGACAAAATTTATCCTATTTCACCTTCTCTTTGCCTCTGCCAGTTTCCCATTTTTGCCATTTATAATACGTTTTTTGTCAAGAAGGGAATTTAAACTTTACAACTTTGCTTTTTCAATTGGATTCAGGGATTAATCAACAAAACAACAGTGTGCCATATGGAAAATCAGGGTTCAGTGATACCTTGGTTTACAAACTTAATTGGTTCCCAGACAGAGTGTGAAAGGCAAAAAGTGTGTATCCCAAAAAATAATTTCCCATAGGAAACCATTAAAATGAGATTAATCCATTCCCATGTCCCCAAAAAAGATAATTTTCTACTTTCTTATTTTCTAAGACTTAAAATTACAAGAAATATACATTATTTTATGTATCATAAATGTGCTATGGTATTATAATTAAAGACATAAACTGTGCTGTATAATAAAGTCGTTTTATTTACATTTGTGATGGTTGTTGATGGTTTGATGGAATGGAGTGGCCGGTTTCATCAGCATTAAGCACTTGATAAGGAACGCAGCCTTCTTCTTTCACCATCTTGAGGAATGATCCCTTCTAGGTGCTTTATGTCACGTCACTTGAGGCTTGAGGGCAGGGCTCGGGTGACGACGGAAAGCGGGGGGTGGGGGGGGGATCCAAAATACACGGCGAGACAGATACTCAGGGAAAACAGTCTTTACTGAGACACGCATTCAGGATAACAACAGGATAAGGTAAGTGATGGTAAAGGATAAAGGCAGACCTGACGGCAAAGGTAGTCGCGAGGGTAGCTTTCAGAATACTATATACTATATAGACGGTAGTGTGCGATCGGCAAATATAGTCAGAAGGCACAATCACATGGGAGGGGCCGTCTCCAGGGAGCAGCGGAGGAGGTGACAGGAGGGGCGGGGCGCGCCTAGGACGGCTACGAGATGTGACAGTTTCTCTGCGATAATTTTACCTAGTTCCTCATCAATTGTGTTCTGTTTAGTGGGTTGATGGCTTTTTGCATCAAATGTACAGATGGCTTGTGCAGGTTATTTGTGGAGCGTGATTGATGGGATATTTTAACCTTGCAGTCTATACTCTGCCTTTGAATTATCAATGTTGAAACGAGTCCAAATATCACTGTTTTCTATCCATGTTCTCACTCTCTGTCATCTGCCTGTCTCTTTAATGTTTACCCCCCCCGCCCTCTCACTGCTGCGTTCTTGACCAATCACGTGGCTTTAACCAAAGACTGAAAGGCGGGGAATAGAGGACAAAAAAAAGTTGTCTGCCATTTTCTTTTTGGGAGAACGGCCTCACTCTCTCTCTGTCTGTAACCCCCCCCCCCCCCCATCTTTGCTCGGTCATTCTCTACCACCTTGGGAGGTGTTTTACATTTTGACCTTGGGGTTTCCAGTCCATACTCCTCACAGATGTTTCGGTAGACTATGCCAGCCACCTGGTTATGGCGCTCCATGTAGGCTTTCCCTGCCAGCATCTTCCACCCTGCAGTTATGTGTTGGATTGTCTCAGGTGCCTCTTTGCACAACCTACACCTTGGGTCTTGCCTGGTGTGGTATATCCATGCTTCTATGGCTCTGGTGCTCTTCTATGGCTCTTGAGCAGCCGGGATGAGTGCCTCTGTGCTGTCCTTTAGGACAGCCCTCTCTAACCAACCTAACTGATAGGACTTCTTGAGCTTAGCCACTTCAGTTGTGGTTGGGTTGGGTGGTACATCCCATATAGGTGCTTTTCCTCTTCCAGCACCTCATCCTCTGTTCCCCACTGTCTGAGACATTCTCTGAGTACATAATCCGTTGGAGCCTTCTCTTTGATGTATTCATGGAGCTTGGATGTTTCATCTTGGACAGTGGTTCTCACACTCACTAGTCTCCGGCCTACTTCCTTACGGCTTCTGTACAGTCTCAGGGTGCTGGATGTGGGATGGAACGCTCCATGCATGGTGAGGAGCTTTCGGGTCTTAACATCCGTGGTCTCAATCTCTTCCGGCCACCTTATTATTTCTGCAGGGTATCTGATCACTGGCGGGGCTGTTTATTGCCCAGGTCTTGTTCTTGCCATTGACTGGCTTCTGAGGCCTCACCCGCTGGAGGTATTTGGTCGTAGCCACTTTCCTTGTTACTAGTTCGTGGTTGCCACTTGCTTGTGGTATACCGAGGTACTTGTAGCTATCACCACTTTATTGCTTTCTTACTCCCTTCGTGCCACTTCATCCTTCCTGACCCCCTGACTTCCTCCCCCCTCCTACTCACTCCCTTTTTTGCCTGTGGCACCCTCTTTGTTTCCCGGAAGCTCTTTTGCTTGTTGGACTTGGGTTCTTCTCTCCACTCTCCCCTTCCTGAGTAATTGATGTCATTTCCCACCTTGTCTATGATAAATGTGTCCCACTCTCCTGCCGTGCCCTTCTACGTAAACCGGCCTAATTAAAGAAAACATTCCATGATTGCCTATTTTTCCTGGAGCGTGACAACCTATTATTCTCCTCAGCACCTGATTAGAGAGTTATTATGCTTAGATTTAGATTGATTTAAGCGAGCAGTCTAATAAAAGACTACTTGAGCATGATTTAACGTGGAGGGGACTTCGGGTTTCGAAGCCAGTCACCATGTGTAATTGTTATTACTGCTTCGTGATCAGAGTCGACTGCCGGGTAGAGTTGAGAAATTGAATTAGAAAATTAGAAGGTCATTGGCTGTACAACAGGTGACATTTTGGGACATTCTTGCCACAATTGAGCTGTCAGGAGCAGCGGCAGATTTGTCTGGAACAATAAATCACATCCATCACCGCCAGCAGAAACTGACATATTTCTATCAAAGCAAGATTAATGTCTCCATCAGCAGTGGCTCACAATCAACAGCAAGAACGGAATGCAGAATGCAGCTCCGTTGCCTCATTGGGTTGTGGGGTGGCGACCCGCTTTGATTACTGTATTGGTGGAAAACACAACAGGTCACACTTGTGAAGACCACTGAGGGCAGTTTTGACCAACAGTCATTTACTATTCTTGGCCGTGCGCATTGCTAACTAAAATCAGAGCCCACTAACTGCATCCCTGCTCGGCTCTCATGAGCATATCGACTGCTCACTGACATGGTTGTGCAGCATTTTGATAAATGACATGGTCGAGCTCAAATGAGCAATCTGACACGGGCCACACCATGCACCAGAGCATTGAGGTTTGGCCCTGTTTGGCAGAGCTGAGGTGGAAAGCTGACTGGGACACATTTTGAATGCAGAGATCAGCAGGGTCAGATCAGCATACTTTGACAACGCATTCCATGCATTTTTTTCACTGCGAGGAGTGGTAGTGCACGGACGGAAGCTGAATTCATGGCAAACACAACACGGTGGGTCAAACCAGAGAAGCATCAACATTGATGTCTTGAGATGCGACTGAGCAACTTCAAAGTTTTATCAACTATGAGCTGCCATACAGACGTTTTATTTTCTTTGAGTGCCACAGGTGCATTAGCCCGGCTGGTATGCACATCGCAAGACCCCTGTGCCACATCATTTTCTGTGCTTTATACATTTTTTTTCCTGTGTTTTTCGGCCAAAGAGGTGGAGAGAGAGAAAGAGAGAGCCAGGAAGAAAGAGACCGACCGAGCGAGAGAGAGAGACAGAGAGAGACAAAGAGCAAACGAGCGCAAAATAGACGGACAGGCAGAAACAAAGAGAGCCAGCGAAAGAGAATGCGCAAGAGAAATGGTCGGAAGGAGCATTTAAACCTCATGAGCCGGCAATGGAATCACGATAAATTGAATGCAGAGTTTATGGAAAGATGAAAATAAATGATGGCTGAGAGCACAGGGAGAAATCATGTATGCATGATGTTTATTAATTCTTTTGACAAATTAGATGCTGCAACAGCTGGCTGCACGTTAAAGGCGGACGTTAAAAATTGTGGTGGTTCCCTTCAAGGATTGATGATACACTGGAGATGGCCATGATCTCTCACTCAAGACTTCATTATTTCCATTAATTGGCCCCTCTACTACTTGACCCGGCAGTCAAACTCAGCAGCTAGAAACCTTAAAGTCAAATGGATGAACAGCATTCAAGATCAGAAGAGAAACAGCTGAATTTAGAGGCAAGAAAAAAAGAGCAACACTAACTAATTTGTGAGTTATGTGAAGGAAAGTGATCACTAAAACAAAATCCCAACACAGTATGGAGATGAATGAATTCACTATGTGAGCAATTGATTGCCCTGACATATTGATCCACTTTTAAATGTAATTATGTTCAGTCTTTGGCGAGCGCGGTAGTGATCACTGAAGGCGGTGATTATCAAATATTTTAGCGAAATGCTTTCTTTCTACTGCAAATTGAAATGTTTTCAAAGCAGCAAATCATTTGATTGGCAAATAATGAAGCTTTTAATATTTTTTTTTTTGTTTGAATCATGTAAACGCAGCCACCTCAAAATGCAGTTTAAAATAATGTTCCTATTGTTGCACTAAATTGAACTCATTTGTTACTGTCACATCCTAATTGGCATCAGGTGCGCGCCCCTCCCTTCCCTGCTCTCCGGGCTCACTCACCTGATTCCAATCCCTTTGAATGTGCCTTCTGGCTATAAAAGCCACCTGTTCCCGCTCGGTCCTCGCCGGTGTATTCTTTCATTCGCTACCCTGTCACCCAGCAGTCACCCAGCAGTCTGTTCGGTTGCCTTACCTTCTGTTATTGCCCTGCGTTCTTTCAGTAAACCTTTGTTGAACTATACTGTCTTCATCGTGTATTTCGGATCCAAACCCTCATTTTTTTCGTCCGTCGAGTTCTGTCGCCACTCAGTCATTGTATAATTTTTTATATGCCATCGCATTTTTACTTTTGGTAAGATGTGAACGTCACATACTGATTGGCGTCAGGTGCGTGCCCCTCCCCTCCCTGATCTCCGGGCTCACGCACCTGATTCCAATCCCATTGATTGTGCCTTCTGGCTATAAAAGCCACCCGGTTCCGCTCGGTTTTCGCCGGTGTATTCATTCATTCCATGACCCTGTCACCCAACAGTACGCAGGTTGGTCCCGCTCGGCTGTCCGGAAGTCCCAGCAGAGTACGCACACAACACCCTGGTCTCCTCAGCCACAAGTCGGTCTCTGTTGATGTCTGCCTGTGGTTATCAGCTGCCACTGTTCCCCACTCAGGAGGGCCAGGTGGAGGTCCCGTCTATCCAACACCACATCAGACCGGCCCATCGAGTGTGGAAGGAGACCAGAGCCGCCTTGTCGCGCATGGCGTCCCGAAACCAACACGTCGCGGATCGTCTTCAACGCCAGGCACCGGTTTACCAGGTCAGGCAGGAGGTGTGGCTGTCCACGAGGGATCTCCGGTTGGCCAGGAAATTGGCCAAACTGGGCCCATGGTTCGCGGGCCCCTTCCCCCTCGAGGCCGTCCTCAGCCCAGTCTCGGTCAGGCTGCGGCTTCCACCCACAATGAAGGTGCACCCCGTTTTCCATGTGTCCCTCCTCAAGCCGGTGGAAATCATCTCCCTAGCTGCGGCACCCACCCCCTTGCCCCTTCCCCGGATGGTGGACCCAGTCTACACGGTGCGGGAGATAATGGACTCGCGGCACATGGGCAGGGGATTGCAATACCTGGTCGACTGGGAGGGCTACCGGCCGGAAGAACGTCAGTGCGTCCCCCGCTCCTGGATCCTCGACCCATCACTCACCCGAGCGTTCCACTC
Organism: Hippocampus bargibanti; assembly: GCF_051943395.1. Lineage (NCBI taxonomy): Eukaryota > Metazoa > Chordata > Actinopteri > Syngnathiformes > Syngnathidae > Hippocampus > Hippocampus bargibanti. Next base: position 18,802,484 of record NC_142734.1, read on the forward strand.
AGCTCACCCCTCCAAACCGGGTGGGCTGCCAGGGGGCGTCCGTTGAGGGGGGAGGGGGGCACTGTCACATCCTTATTGGCGTCAGGTGCGTGTCCCTCCTCTCCCTGCTCTCCGGGCTCACTCACCTGATTCCAATCCTTTTGATTGTGCCTTCTGGCTATAAAAGCCACCCGTTCCCGCTCGGTCCCCGCCTTTCTTTCATTCACTACCCTGTCACCCAACAGTACGCATGTTGGTCCCGCTCATCTGTTCGGTTGCCTTACTTTCTGTTTTTGCCCTGCGTGTCTCAGTAAACTTTTATTGAACTATACTGTATCCATTGTGTATTTCGGCTCCAAACCCTTCCTTTTTTTCGTCACCTCATCTTGTTGTCCACTAAAATCGGCCCATCAGTAGAGCAGCTTGAGCTGATGTGAGAGAGGCCCAGGTGAGTCGTGTGGTGTGCACACACAAGCTAAAGCCAACATGACCAACGCGTGTCCTTTGTGTCCTCCTAGCATTGCAGTGTGCTTGTCTTCCCTGCTTCGGGCAATAAGTAGTCCGTTAGGATGGGTGATCATGAACTAGCGGTAATAAAGACATTGAGTGGAGTTAAATGGAGGCACAGCCTCCCACCTCGTGTTAACAGCTGTGTATTAGAGTGCCAGTGCAGACGCCGGCGCCGTCTCTTCAAATGCTATAGGGCCATTCATTACATGAGTGTGGCAAAGTTAGAGTGACAAAAGACTGAGAATTTCAATTTTCGTTTGAAAGTTTGCATGGGAATTTGTGGAATTAATACATGCAGACTTCATGTGTTCTTACATTTAAAACAATTACACTCATCTACAGAAAAAAAAAACAAGAGGTGACTTGATGTGTCCTTGGATATATTTCGGAGGCTTATTTTAAAAACGTTTTTAGTTTTTTAATATTTTTTCCCTCTTCTCATATTAGATTTTTAGAGCTTTTAATTTTCGTTGTTTTAAGTTTGAACCAATGGACGCTACCATGTGTTGCAATTTTAAAAATCCACCTCACCATGAAAATACTATTCAACATATTAAACAGTTTAATTTTTAGAACACATTTTGGACACGAGGCAACTGAATGTGCTTCACATTACTAATGATAAACAAATAAAAGACAAACAAAACAGCTAAGTTTTCAAAAGCAAAGTAGAGAAAAATTGCTATGTCAATTTATCATAAGAACAAAGATTGATTTATTCACTGTCACGTCCGCACGAGGAGTGGCAACAGATCTCGACGGACGAAAAAAGAAGGGAGCTGGATCCAAAATATTTGATGGAGACAGTATAGTTCAAAAAGGGTTTTACTGAGACACGCAGGGAAAAAAGGTAAGGTAAGGCAACCGAACAGAGAGGCACGACAGCCGAGCGGGACCAACTTGCATACTGTTGGGTGACAGGGTCATGGAATGAATGAATGCACCGGCGAAAGCCGAGCGGAACCGGGTGGCTTTTATAACCAGAAGGCACAATCAATGAGATTGGAATCAGGTGAGTGAGCCCAGAGATCAAGGAGGGGTGCGCACCTGACGCCAATCAGGATGTGACAGTGCCCCCCCCCCTCAACGGACGCCCCCTGGCGACCCACCCGGTTTGGAGGGGTGAGCCGAGTGGAACGCTCGGGTGAGTGATGGGTCGAAGATCCAGGAGCGGGGGACCCACTGACGTTCTTCCGGCCCGTAGCCCTCCCAGTTGACCAGGTATTGCAAGCCCCTGCCCATGCGCCGTGAGTCCAATATCTGTGTATACTGGGTCGCCGTCCACCATCCGGGGAAGGGGCGAGGGGGCGGGTGCCGGAGCTAGGGAGCTGGTTTCCACCGGCTTGAGGAGGGACACGTGGAAGACCGGGTGCACCTTCATCGTGGGTGGCAGCCGGGGCCTGACCGAGACTGGGCTGAGGACGGCCTCGAGGGGGAAGGGGCCCGCGAACCGCAGACCCAATTTGGCCAATGTCCCGGCCAACCGGAGATCCCTCGTGGACAGCCACACCTCCTGCCCGATCTGGTAGACCGGTGCTTGGCGGCGACGACGATCCGCGATGTGTTGGTTCCGGGACGCCGTGCGCAACAGGGCGGCTCTGGTCTCCTTCCACACTCGATGGGCCCGTCTAAGGTGGTGTTGAATAGACGGGACCTCCACCTGGCCCTCCTGGGTGGGAACAGCGGCGGCTGATAACCACAGGCAGACATGAACAGAGACCGACTTGTGGCTGAGGAGACCTGGGTGTTGTATGCGTACTCCACCCACGGCAAGTGGAGGACCCACGACGCTGGACATTGGAGGCACACGCACCGTGGAGCCGCTTCTAGATCCTGGTTCTTGCGCTCCGTCTGGCCGTTGGATTGAGGGTGGTAGCCAGACGACAAGCTCGCCGATGCTCCTATGGACCGACAGAAACGTTTCCATACCTTGGAAATGAACTGCAGTCCCCGGTCCGACACGTTGTCCGCCGGAATCCCGTGGAGACGGACGACGTGGTTAACCAGGAGCTGGGCCGTCTCAATGGCGGACGGCAACCTGGTTAACGGAATGAAGTGGGCCGATTTAGAGAAGCGGTCCACCACAGTGAGGACGACCGTCTTGCCACGGGAAGGGGGGAGGCCCATGACGAAGTCCAGAGAGATATGGGACCAGGGTCGGGAGGGGACTGGTAGTGACTGGAGAAGTCCCGCCGGGGGTTGATGGGAGACCTTCCCATAGGTGTCCCTCCTGTAGTTCGTCCACCAGAACTGCTGGGCTATGAGGTGGATCGTCCTGTTGACTCCAGGGTGAAAGGCGACCCTGGAGGCATGTCCCCAGTGAAGCATCGCAGCGCGTAGTGCAGGGGGAACGAATAGGCGATCCACCGGGCAACCCTTGGGAACCGGGTTACCACCTTGGGCCTCCTGAACCCTCTTCTCCACCTCCCACCTAAGGGCACCCAAGATGTGTTGCGCCGGAAGGATGTTGGTGAGACCTGCTCCTTCTGTGCCGGCTTGTGAATGCGAGATAGGGCGTCCGGTTTGGTGTTCTGCAAACCGGGGCAATAGGTGAGTGTGAAATTGAAGTGGGTCAGGAACAGTGCCCGGGCCTGGCGCGAATTAAGTCTCTTGGCGGACCGAATGGCGGCCAGGTTCCTGTGATCAGTGTATACAGTAAAGGGGTGTTTGGCCCCTTCGAGCCAGTGTCTCCACTCCTGCAACGCCAGGATGACCGATAGCAGTTCCCGGTTGCCCATATCGTAGTTGGCTTCCGCAGGGCTGAGACGGCGGGAGAAGAAGGCGCATGGGTGGAGCTTCCGCGCGAGGACCCGTCGGGCATACTTCTGGTGCTCTTCTGCGGATTTATAGAGGATAAGGATGTCGTCCAGATAGACGAAGACAAAAACGTTAAGGAAATCCCTGAGCACATCATTGATAAGGCTTTGAATTACGGCAGGAGCGTTGGTAAGTCCAAACGGCATCACCATGTATTCGAAATGCCCCAAGGGCGTTTTGAAGTCTGCAGTCTTCCACTCGTCTCCCTCTCTGATGCGAACCAGATGGTATGCGCTACGCAAATCCGGCTTAGTGAATATGGTGGCCGATTGGAGGGGCGCGAAGGCCGAATCCATGAGGGGGAGCGGGTATTTGTTGCGGATGGTGATGTCGTTCAGACCCCGGTAATCGACACATGGACGCAGGGACTTATCTTTCTTTTCAATAAAGAAGAACCCCGCGCCGAGCAAAGAACGCGAGGGTCGGATAAGTCCCGCCGCGAGGGAGGTGTCAATATATGTGCGCAGGGCGTCTTGTTCCAGGTGTGAAATTTGGTATAGTCGGCAGTCCGGTAGTGGAGCTCCTGGCTGCAGTTCTATGGTACAGTCATAAGGTCGGTGGGGTGGCAGGGATTGCATATATATATATTGTGATGTCACGAGAGGCTGTGTCCTGGAGGGCAAATACATCCCCCTAAGATGGCTCCACCCAGAGAGAGTCTTGGCCCCATCTGGTGGAAGGCAGCAATTAAAACCACACACCTGCAGCTGATCAGGGCTTGATTGGCAAGCAAGGCTCTTAAGGCAGAGAGCCTCTGAGTGTGCAGTTTGGGGAAAGACAAGCTCGATTGCTGTGCTCTGTGAAGAAGTTGATTGCTGCGTGGAACTCATTGCCAGTTGGGACCACACGACTGGACACTGGATTTGAACCTAGCTAAGGTGGCTAGGCTACATGAGGAGGACGTCAAGAGGGGTGAGGCCTAGAGACTCTTGGAAAAGAACTCCGTCTTCAGTTTTACCTCAGAAGAGACTTTATTTGAATTTAAGTATCAGAAGAGACTTTATTTTGATAAGTATTGGAAGAGACACTATTCAAACCTTTGTTGCTTGTGAATTCCCCCTGGAACCCTTGATTAAAACCTTTTGTTTGTATCCAAACCTGTCGTCCATTGCACTTCTTGTCCTGTCCCGATGAGAGCTAGCCTCTCATGATATCACAATATACAGTAAAGTCTCGTTATATCGATATTCAAGGGAGTCCGAAAAAATATCGATATAACCGGGACTATCGATATATCCGACCCTGTTTGCATGTAATTTTCTCTGTGCGTGCATAGAAATAGTATCGATATAACCGGGACTATCGATATATCCGTAATCGATATAACGAGACTTTACTATATATATATATATATATATATATATATATATATATATATATATATATATATATATATATATATATATATATATATATATATATATATATATATATATATGTGTGTGTGTGTGTGACGGGTGTCACAACAGTCACTGTCTTCATCTCCACGATGCTGCCGTATTAATGAGACCAGACGCGAGGATGTGTCTTTTTATGTCTTTTATTTCTGCAACACAGTATGGCAGAAGTGATGGGTGAAGTCGCATGGGTTTCGTCTTGTGATTAACATTAATCTCCTCCAGATTGTTCTCAATATGCAAAACATTGTAGATAACAAAACAGAATGAACAACGTGTGATCGTATAGTGGTTATTTACAGAAAAAGAGAATACAACACAAGTTAGTTGTTATTTACATGATGTCCCTGAACGCATCATACGCGGAGACTCGGCAGAACACGCGGTGCGCTTGCAAGGGCGCACAGTTCAACCCGCCACGAACATTCACGGGCAAATGAAACACGACACAAGAAACTAAATATTGTACAATAAAAACGAAATGAAACAATTATTACCTGCAACACAGTATGGCAGAAGGGATGGGTGAAGTCGCATGGGTTTCGTCTTGTGATTAACTGCGCAATAGAAAAGCACTATGAAGCACATGTGCTTCAAAGTTCCACTCGACAAAACGTGAAGTAAATAATGACACAAAAAGTAATCTGGACTCGAAATGAATAAGGGAACTAATTAGATAACACTAGACAGTATAAAAGGGGAAACAAAATAAGATATTGTCATGAAAATGCGTGTTAATCGAGACTAACAGAAAATTGCAACTCACCATTAATCTCCTCCAGATTGTTCTGGAACTATGGGCGGGACATGGTGCCACACTGTGCGCCGTTGCGTCACTTCCTTCATAATTTAATACACTAAGTGCACAACTCCGTTACATATATATATATATATATATATATATATATATATATATATATATATATATATATATATATATATATATATATATATATATATATATATATATAGTCAAGTATACCACCGCTTGTCTTGTGTTTTGTTTCTGGATCTACAACACCGTATCTCCCTTACCATAGTGGACGCCCCTTGGCCCCAACACACACACACAGACACACACACACACACACACACACGCACACACACACACACACACACACACACACATACACATATACACACACACAGTATATATATTCTGTATATAAAACAAATGCTATCACCATCAATTAAACAGAAATGTTATCTTTTGTAAACATATATCGATGCAATTATGAGTACCTGGAAAACCTCAAGACAAAATCCATGGACCTTTATTATTATTTATAGTTTTGTATTTTAATTCATGGAGTAGATAATGTTTTTTTTTTTTTGAAGAGGGAGCAGGCACTGCTTAAAAGTGTCCATTAGACTAATTAAAACAACCAAGATTTTCCTTAATCTACTTTACACTGATGTTGTAGTTTAGCTGTGGAAGTAGAATATTTTCAATAATTGAATGTGTATATTAGTGTTCCGAGGACACAAATTGAACATTTTATATACTTCCAAGATAAATGATTTAATGTTGTGGATGGTAAAGCCTCTTAGAAAAAAAGTAATTAGAATTCATAGCGAATTTTCTGATTGAATACACATTGTCCTGCTCTTGTTCAGGCCTCACACGGCCAATTTGAACAAAAAGTGTGGACGCTTTGCAGTGACTTTTCAAAAAGGAGCTGCTTTGCATGTTTACCATTAGAGGGCGTCTTGCCTCCATTGTGGATCGTGTCGACTGTCCAGCGCGGGTTTTCTTGACATGAAGCCACCGAGTGTCATTAATGGCCGTCTTTCCATCAGTCAGCTTTAATGAGCTGATTGCAAACGGAAATTGAGCTTTGGACAGTAACTGAATAAGCAAAGAAGGTTGGTAGGAGGAAGGGGGGGTCGGGGCGACCAATCATCCTCCTCGGCATTAGCTTTAAACGTCATTCAAAGTACATTTTTTTCCCTGTAAAAAGAGGCCATTAAGCACCAATAAGTGGGATCCATATGATCCGCCCAATAATGACATGTAATTTAGTGACAGTTATGTGTCTTTACGCAAATGTATGGAGGTGGCCTCTTGGCTGTAAGTGCCCACTAACTCAATTGTGTTTGTGTATTTCTTCAGCTCTGGGTTCCATGTCCATTACGAGCGCAGAGACGGTGACTCAGGAACGTAATGGTGCTCAGTGGCACCGTCTCCCAACATCTCAAAGAACCGTGACTTGTTAATTGTATCTTCAATTACAAAAATTGTGCATAACTTTTCCACGCTTATTAGGTTAACAATCAAGGGAAGTGTTGTGGAAGGGAGCATGTATTTCAAGAATGTGTACGAGTTGAATCATTTCCCAAACACACTCATGCAACAAAAAAAACAAAATCTCTGAGTTTCTCATGTGTTATTTTTCATTGAGGATGAAAATGAGGATGAGGGGAATGGCCAGCTTGAGGAGTTCGCGGTGGGAAGAAAGGAACGTCAGCGCAAAGCGGCAATGCGTTTGTGGAACTGTCGCAGCTTTGAATTGAAGCGGATTTACGTGGGACAGGAAATGTGAGACAATCTCGTTTTGTCCATGGATGCTACAGCTTCGTGTTTACTTTCAACATTTAGCTTGTAGCAGACATGCAATGGATTCTACAGCTTTGTTTGCTTTCAACATTTAGCTTGTCGCAGACATGCATATTTCACCATGACGTCCCTGATCCACTGGTGAAAAGGACTTTGAGCCTCCTCTTTCATTTCGAACTGCTTCATTCAACAAAGAGGGTGCAGAAAGTGCTTAAAATTGAATGACTGTTTTTGTGTTGTATTATTTGGATTTTTTGTTCTTTTTGCGAGAGTGACTGCCTTTCCAGCGGCTCCTGTATTTTGTTTTTCTTCTTCTTCCTTTCCTTTCCTCTTACTTTCATCACTTTGCTGCTGTGAAATCTAAATTTCTCCACTGCGAGACGAATAAAGGCTAGCCCAATCTAATCTAAATTAAGTAATCTCGAGAGGTCAGAGGTCAATTGTGCAACTTGGAGTTGGATGGTTGCAGCAATGGTTTCGGGGTGGATTTTGAAGAGGTGGTGCAACCTTTTATCTTTGTCCAACCAGCGCCAGTTAATGTGCCTGTAAATCCATGTTTTAATGTTAAATTTAAAATACAAAACACACCAAAATTAGGACTCACATTTTGATGTTGACTCTAAATTGAGAATGAAAGGAACGAATGGTTCACGGATTCGGGTGAACAAATTGTTATCAGTCTCTGCACATCTCCATTAGTGAGATGTGCCTGCCATACATCACATGATATAGAGTTCCCTTTTTTTCTCCCTATTGTGTATTTTTCCCTGTCATAACTTCTTTGCTGTGTCTGGGCCTAAATAAATGTGAGGTGCCACTTTTTAAACAAGGCTAACGAATGAAGCTCCATTCAAAGAGCTGGTGACAGTGATGCATGGTCTTGCAGATGAGCTTTGAAAAACTGATGGATCTGTGACGGCGCCGGTGCTTGCATAAACTAATGCATGTAATTGCATTTTCCATTCCCACTCTATTGTGTGGCATCTTATTACAATATCATTAGAGCAAATGGGCTGCAAAAGTGACTATTTTGTTTTCTTCAGTCCGCATTTTGTTTTTTTCTGCAGAAAGATTTCCCAACAAGGAAGTTGTCTTTGGTGATCATGAGTATGTCGTGTGTGACGTGGCTATAAACATCTTAGTAATGTTCACAATAGAGCTTTTGCACACATTTAGCATCCAGTGAGCTGTAACGTGTGTGTTCCACGTCAGTGGCCCGTTGCATATTTGTTATCCTTGGACCATGTCTGTATGCTGAGACATGCACTTTGGTGCTTGGAATTTCGTGTTGCGGCTGTGCGTGGTGTGTATTTATATGCGCATACTGCTCCCCGGCTCACCATGTCTGTGTGTGTGTGTATATGTGTGATGTCGCTGCACGTTGGGAGCTCATTAGGGGAGTGCCAGGGGAGCCGTGCTGGCTCAGACCCACCCCCTGCCCCCCGATCGCATCCCTACCCAACCCGAGCTCTCCCCAGCCCCGGCGAGCCGCCTGGCCAGGCCCTCAGCCCTTCATCTGTACGCATCACACCGAAGATATGCTGTCACACCCCGGGTGACGGCCGCGTTTCAAGCCGCTGTCAGCCATGTCTGTCACATGTGGCAGAACTTTGCAAATG
>NC_142734.1:19138862-19253862 GCF_051943395.1 Hippocampus bargibanti
GTCGCGCAAAAGCAAAACGTGAAACATTTTCGGCCTCATTATAAGTTATCTAAAAGGCAAGCGTGCGTGATAATGAGGGCCATCCAGCGGGATGCGATGTGGTGGGAAGAGTGCTCCTAATTGTGTCAAATGGCTGCGAGTATTTCACGGTGAGTTATGAGGGAGGGAGGAGGGGCATAAGTCAGACACATACAATGTAGGCACAATGTGCTGCCGTGGAGTCGGGAGATGAATAAGAGTCTATTACAAAAAAGAATCAGGCATACCTCCAACTCCAAAGCGTCTAATTGAGTGAGTTTTCCGACATCACAATAGAATGAGATCCAACGTCGCAAAGACCAATGTACGTATCAAATGCAGAATGACCCTTTGTGATGTTGTTTCTGATGTATTCCATTCATCAGTGTAACGCTGAATTCAAGGCTTAGCATGTATTGCATGTGGGAATTTTAAATACAATGATGCTAAGCATTCACATTAAAAGTCTGTGTTAAATGTTATTAGGATGAGTTGAGATTTTGGCCAGTTTAAGAGATTCGAAAAACAGGATGATAGGACTTGTCATCAGACACCTTTGGTAAAAATGTTAATGAATTATAGGGGTACGAAGATGGGGCCGAAGATGTGGGCTCTGACTGTTTTGGGCCTCCAAATCACGAGCAGTTAGTATCACTTGGCGACCAAAGCTACTCGTAGTTGCCATAACTTGTGAGAACCGCACCACACATTGAGCATTGACAAATATGCATCACGATAACATGCGTTAGATATGAGGCAATCACGCCATGAGAAATTTAGTTGAGTGGCTTCGGTCCAACATTTAGTACATGAATGCTCATTCACTTTTCCTTTATTCCGTCCTCTATTTAATCACCACCGTTTTGGCGCTTGTCTGGCGGAACGCTCAACCTGTTTAAATAAATCATCACAATGTGGTTACTTCACCTTCACATGGCGCCATAGTGAGTGATCTCTGTCCCGCCCGTGTGAAGTTTGACATGTGCACAGCCTTGTGTAAATATTCATTAAGTTCACCTCTTTTTTGTGCTGCTGGAATTAATTTATTTTGGACCAGCTATCAGCCCATGTAACCTGTGTTAAATCTCACTGAGGCATCTGGGCCAAGCCAAACACATTTTGTAATGGCTCTGAAAAACATTACCTCTTTCAGATATATAATACTGTACACCAGCAGGGAATATCGGTCTACATTATGGCGCTGACAAGAAAGTGGTGGGGTAGCAATGATCTGGAAGACTGTGCCACAACCGTCGAAATGTGACGCTTCATGTCACGTCGCTCTACGGGATGGGTGGCACCAGGAAGACTAGTGTCTCATATAATGGTTTGTGGGTTGCTCTTAGCGACATCACAATGTTCGATGACTGGCTTCTGTCGAGGCAGCACTCAAGTGATTGACACAGGCGGGCCGACTCGGCCGTGGTGAGTGATGAGACCTGGAGCGCCAGTTGGTGGTGAGGTCAAGATTCCCACATTCATGACGCTAAATAGCCTGTGTTGAAGTCACAAAAATACGAATACAGTAAAGTCTCGTATTGATAATACTGCTTATTACGATACTATTTTCATTTCCCATGCAAATTTCTAGTCTTTTTATGTATAATTAGTTCCGTTTAGTACGATTCATGGTTATTACGATAATCTGGTTACTACGGTGGTCTTTTTCATCTCCCACCGGCCATTTTGCTATGTTTATATTGATACAAAAGCGGTTTAAGCAAGGTGAATCGATATTTGCTTAGGGGTTTCTATATAGTACCACCATTATCAAAATCTGTATCGGTCGCGTCGTTGGTCACGTGACTTGGTGACGTGACCAGCTCCCAAATCTGGCGCAGTATAGCAGACGACATTTTCTACCAGCTTCCGTGTTTTGAACTGTCATACGCGAGCGCAATAAAAAAGGCATAGCAGAGCTTATATACAGTACTGTTGTTTAACACCGATTTAAACCATGGGGAAACGTAAGAATTGTGACCTCGGAACGAAGTGCAAGGCAATGGTGGCTGTCGAGGAGAATCCAAAAAGGAGAAAATCCTCAATTGAGTTCGACGTGCCGCAGAATACTTCATCAACGTAAGTAATGTAAACATTGCAGCAGTGACGTGCAGTCAGGGGAGGTAGGTGAGGCTGTGCCTCACCTGTCATCATGGAAATATCAAATGAAAAAAATAAATTAAACAGTTATATTTATTTAGAGATTTTTACTTTAAAGTTCTTTTCCATTTAACTTCACCATTTTTGGATTTTTTTTCGAATTCACTGAATTTTCACATTTACCGTTCACATACGAAGTAGAGACGAGCGGTGAGGCAGCAGCAGGCTGAGCCTCACCATGGATTGCGCAATGACTATGCGAACTGTGCTGGCTTGCTCTGCAGTGAGACTGCATTGCTGTCCCTCTGCATATCACTATTAAAGTGTTCAAACACTTTTAGTATATGAACTAAATTTCTACAGTTTAGCTGGTGTATATAATGTAGAGTCATTTTACATTATAAACACTGTACTACAGTGTTTATTTTATTTTAATCAAAACTGTGTGCATAGGTGAGGCACACAGTTCTCGTGCCTCATGACAGGGGGTGCTGGTGATTGCACCTCCTTGGCTGCAGAATAACAGAATTAGTGACAGCAAGCAACAGCAAACAGTTAGCAAGTTAAGTGCAACCATCCCATCATTTTTTTCGTGTTGCATGGCCTTATTTTCAGAATGGAGGATTAAATATCTAAATTGAGAGAAATAGAGAGACTTTTAAAACTGAAGAAAGATAATGAAGGCTTTTACAAAGAAGTTATCGATGCCTTTCTTCAGAAGGAGCGGCACATGGACTTCATTTATAAGTAAAGTTAAAACCATAATCACGTTTTTTAAATTCTTTTTTTTCTATGCTACAGTATATAAAGAATGCTGACATGACATTTTAAACAAAACACGTTAACTGTTGCCAATCAAATGGTGAATAAGCTCCTCTGTGGAGTTCATATGTTTGTAAATCTGACTATGATGACGTCAATGCCTCACCAGCCATGAACCTCACCGCTCGTCACTGCATTGCAGTATTACGTCTGTGTAAGCTCTCAGTCGTACAGGAGTGGTCCATCGATGAGAAGGTTTCTTCAGCCGTCATCTGTACAAATGTGAAGATTTCGGACGTTTCGCCTCCTATCCAAGAGGCTTCGTCAGCGAACTAAAGTCTGACTGGTCGTATCGGCCCCATTTATATATCCCTAGGGATATATAAATACAGTAAAGTCTCGTTATATCGATATCGGATATATCGATAGTCCCGGTTATATCGATACTATTTCTATGCACGCACGGGGAAAATTACATGCAAACAGGGTCGGATATATCGATAGTCCCGGTTATATCGATATTTTTTCGGACTCCCTTGAATATCGATATAACGAGACTTTACTGTATATAATATATTTTGCATTGGTTGCATTTTTGAAAGGAAATAGTCATTAAAAAAGTGTAAAGACGGTTTTATTTTACGCATAAGTTAATTTTCCACTTCACTACTGTCCAAAAAGCATGCTCGATACGCAATCTATGAACCCAATGATAAAATTACATGCCATATCAAAGATCCCCCATTTACGTATTGCCCTGCGCCCCTTTTAATGCAGTTCGGCGCAGGACGGATATATCGATAGTACGGTTATATCGACATTTTTTCCAACTCCCGAGAATATCGATATAACGAGACTTTACTGTATGTGGTTATCGTACTTACGGGAAATGAATTTTTTGGATTATGTACTTTACTTCTGTACAGTAGGCGGCCCGGTAGTCGAGTGGTTAGCACACCGGCTTCACAGTGCAGAGGTCACCGGTTCGCGTCCCCGGTCCGGCCTCCCTGTGTGGAGTTTGCATGTTCTCCCTGGACCCGCGTGGGTTTTCTCCGGGTCCTCCGGTTTCCTCCCACACTCCAAAAACATGCATGGCAGGCAGATTGACCACTCCAAATTGTCCCTAGGTGTGAGTGTTTGAGTGACTATTGTTGATGTCTTTGTGTGCCCTGCGATTGGCTGGCAACCAATTCAGGGTGTCCCCCGCCTCGTGCCCAGCACCCCCCTGCGACCCTAATGAGGAATAAGCGGTACGGAAAATGAGATGAGATGAGAGACTTAGGTACAGTTTTTTTGTGATTGCTCACATTTACTGCCTGCACTTACACTAGATTTACACAATTTTATTTTATCAAGTCGACATAACATACATAAATATACCTAGATGCCCCTGATTTTGCTTCCGGCAGCCATTGCAGAATATAAAATTCGGGAAATTCAAAGCACCCGCAATTAGATGCTGCCACCCTCAAACAAAATCAGAAAAGCAATGATTGACACACATGTCTTGGCAGTGGCATAGTCTGTTCATTTAATTGTAAAATGAATTGTTCATTTTCATTTCAAAATCCATAGTTATCATAGGAAATAGCAGTGTTTTGAAATAATATCTGCCCGGAGGCCCAGGGCGTACAACTTTTACGTCGGGCGTACAATTTTCAAAATGTCTGGGCCGGGTGGCCGACAACTTCTTCAAGTAAAAAAAAAAATATGTTTTTCAATTCAAAACTGTTTTTTATTCAATAAAGCAAAGGCTGCAAGCAAACTGCTTCAAGCCACGTTGACACCTCTTTCTCAGCAGCTTTCAATGTAAATTTCTCCACTGCGAGACTAATAAAGGCAAATCCAATCCAATCCAATCCAAAACTCTCAAGTACACTTTTCAGTCACGGTATAGTCCGAAGCACGAAACAGGCTTCTGATTGGCTGCCGGTGCCAAGTATGCAAATTGGCAATTTGCATACTCGGCTTATTTTGTTTGAAGTTGTGAAAAATGGGGCATGCAACTGTATGGCCGGGCAGGCAACTTTTCAGAGTTGTCTGCCCGGGTGTCCGCTTTTTGCCATGAATTTCAGACACTTGAAATAGTTTAAACCAAGTTCAAATTAAGTTGAACAGAGCTGTCCTAACCTGAGATTTCATTTTTATGGGGACAGATCTCGATTAAAAACCGGATTTCTAACCCAATGTGTCTTTCATTTAATGAGAGCCAATCTTAAATTAAATGAAATCTTAAATTAAATTGCACAATAAGGTATGTAAACGGGACAATATGGTGATGGAAACAGTTTTGTGATCTAGAGAATTTAGTAATTTACTGTCCTGTCTGTAAACTGGATGGATGCTAACTTCACGAGTTGAGCATTTTGGCAGTGGTGGTGACACTCACGAAACCGAAGACGCCCAGCAAGCACACTAATGTTGCAAAGCTGACAGTAATAAAAACACTGCCTAAAGCCAGAACTGTGAGCTCTGATCAAGAGTTTATTATTTGTTCAGTTTTCATTTCTCCACCTTGCAGCTCAAGGGATTAAGTGGACTCCATCAGAGGTACCTACAGCGCTATTAATCAACATGCAAACATGTCTGTTCAAACCAAGAAGTCTCTTTGAAAGTGGTGAATACCTTGACCACAAGGAGAACTAGTAAAAAAAGAGGTGAGAGTTTCATGTTCTGCATAACTCTCCCTCAGGGGCGCTTCTCAAATCAGGGAATGGTAAAGACCCAGCCCACTGTAAACTCCCCCTCCTTTCGGATCCGTGCTCGCCCTGCCATCTGCGTACAGCCAGCCGGGACCCGACACACCCCAGAGCTTGCAGCCAGAACTGCCTTTTCTCAGCAGCTTGTCACTGATTCACATGAGCTCAGCGACTGTTTCGGGCCCAGGTGACTTTTGCCAGAATGGTGTTCCAGCAGGAAGGATGAGAAGAATTTAGTTGTGACTTGCTGGAGTCACCAGGAATATCTGTCTGTGCATAACGGATAGATAGAAATTCAAATATTGGGGTTAGACCAGAGGTGGGCAAACTTTTTGACTCGCGGGCCGCATTGGGTTCTATCATTTGACAGAGGGGCCGGGCCAGGAGCATTTGGAGGAGGTGTTTGGGCCGGAAATACTCCGAACAAGTTATGTCCATAATTTATAAAATCACTTCAAATGACTTCGACTGAGCGTATTTTACAAAGATTCCACAGCATATAGCTATAGTTTACGTTTTAAGACTTGCGCTGAATATTCATGAAGTCTTGTTTTCGAGTTGATGACGATCCCCATGTGACGTCACATTTGGACCGCCCCTGACCGAGAAAGCGACATACAATGCATTTTGGGTACTTTGTTTGGTCTGAAAACTTCGTGTTGATCCGTGTTGATGGCGAAATTAGAAGGAAAACACATAAATAACGCCATGGTGAATCGTTGTGTGTCACACCAAGACAACTATTTGATATTCGCTGACACAAATTCCCAGCTGACAAATCAGCCCATTTCCAACGGCGCTTGGGCGCAATCTTCTGCTTTTTCTGGGTGCTACATTGCTGTCATTAGCGGCTCGAATTGATACGGGAGGACTCCTAGAATCAATTGCAAACATTTATGCTTTCCTCTTCAGAAGAACAAGAACAAGAAAACATCTTCTCCGAATCTGAAGCCATTATTTTGATTCTCGAGCAAGGCAAGACGTCTTGGTGTGACGTCATGAACAAGGGGTGGGACCTTCTGAAACTGGTCATATCCGGATTCATTTTGAAGTCATTTTTATTGGTGTTTTTCATTTAACTAAAAATATCAGCCTGCCTGATTTGGGTATTTTAGATGCTATGAAACGTTTTTCAGATGTCAGTGGGAAACAAAAACAAAAAATGGTGCCGGTTGTCCTTTAAATGTAGTATGTACAAACCTCATAGCACAGTAAGAACACTACAACCCAATTTATTAACTGTCTTTCAAATGTGAAAAATATCCCTGTTCAGTTAATAATTTGTCTCAAGAAATATGGCGTTTGCGTACTATTTCGCAGATACTTGGAGGAGGAAATGGAAATAGATTAAAATAACATATGCACTGTGATTAATCAAGATTGCGTCTGTTTTTAAGTTTCCATCGAAGGGGCAAAGTTAAAGAAATCAACATTTATTGAACAATGGAATCACTTTCAACATTCAAAACATATTATTACACAACGAAATATTCAAGCTCAATAATACCTACTTGTGTTAAATTCCGCCAAATCATAGATGGTTTGTCCTGACCGCGCGCTCAACAAACTCCTCACTGACGCTCTCGCCTTCACGCGCTAACAATACACGTGTACCGTCGCCGAGCACACAAACATAGACGACCTGCAGTTGAAATTTGCATACTCGGCTCGGCAGCCAATCAGAAGCCTGCTTCTTTCTTCCGGACTTTCGCAAGCGTTACAAAGTCGTGCAATTGCATGTCATTTTCCAAAATAGATGCACAGAACCTCAGACTAGAAGAAAGATTCAAAAGAAGCTAACAACATATGTGACGCTACAAAACGTAAATTTACATTAAACCGTGACTGTAAAGTGTACGTGAGACTTATGAAAGGGGCTTAGTGGCTCGTAGGAATCAATGCAAACATTGCATTGTGCACCACAATGACAATCGACTACTGTAGCAAAATTTACAGCCATGCGCATTTGCCGTAAATTAAGCAAGGTAGCATTTGTAGTTGGTGCATTCTTGACTTAAAAAAAAACTTTATACTTTGTGACAATGTTTTTAATGGGATTGGTCTCATTTTGCTTGAAGTTGTGAAAAATGGGGCGGGCAACTTTTCAGTTATCTGCCCTGTTGTTCGCTGGCTTTTTGTCATGAGTTTTAGACACTGTTTGTACTATAACTTGGGCAAGTTCGGCGGGCCGGATTGAAAAGCCTTACAGGCCGTATGTGGCCCGCGGGCCGTAGTTTGCCCATGTCTGGGTTAGACCATCAAGTATTACCATTTGGTACGTGATAACGCAAAACAACTGCAACAATTGTGAAATATGATTCATAACGAGACTCTAAAAGTAGTTATTTTGAAAATCAACTTGAAGAAAAATAAAGCTCGATTAGACAAAAAACATTGCCATTCCAACTTAAAGTACAGATTTAGTTGACGCTTCGGCAAGTGATGAAGACATGAATACAGCCTCAGCACATGGACTCCAAGACTTTAATAATCGAAAGCCCATGACAATTTTTGGAAATAAAAAAATATATTATGGCAGGATAGAACTACATCATTGAAATAAGCAAGTAGGTCTCCAATAACCTTCGTTTTATGTGATTTCTTAATTTGTTGCTACACCTTATCCTCCAAAAAATTTATTCAATGTAACTCGGGAACTCATTTCCACCCAACATCCGTAACATTTACTCCCTTCCTACTTTCAAATCTCACCTCAAAACCCACCTGTTTAAAGTTGCTTTCATGGTCTAGTTTAATCTGCTTTTTTATTATTTATTGTTTTATTCAGGATTTTATTGTTTTATGTATTGTTTTTATTGTAAAGTGTCCTTGGGTGTTCAGAAAGGCGCTTGTAAATTAAATGTATTATTATAATGTATAAAATGCATTTTTCATGGTGTGAAAAACGATTGTGGTCAAACGATTGTGGTCTGCTGCTTTAGCAGCACTGAAAAAGCTTTTTGGGGGAACATCCTTACACTTACCTTTCACCATAAAAATGCAAACACACATCGACAACCAGGTTGCCTCTTGACGTGCCGCCGGAAATATGTGGTCATGATTGATGTAACACCAAAATGAAAGGTGGATGTGTCATGGAGAGTGTATGCTGCTCTTAATGTAATCTATTTGACAGACTTTTCCAGGTACCACTAATCCCATTAAGGTCATTCTCCAGGCGGAAATTTGTCCCTGTGATTGAAAGTTCATACTTGGAGATCAAAACCTTAGGCGGCAGGTTGATTCTACTTTTTTGTTTGGAAATTAAAAATGTCAAATCATATACAGTGGGGCCTCGGTTTACGAACACCTTGCCTTACGAACTTTACGAATGCTACATTTATGAAAATTAAACCTTGGCATACGCACTAATTTCACGATACACACCCCCCACCACGGCTGGCGGCGTAATCTTCGGCGGAAGAACACAAAAGCACACGACCGAACAGCGTCCCAGCGGGCCTACCTTTCCACACCCCCTTTCTATGAGTGCACACAATTTGCCGTTATGGGACCGTAAAAGATGCCACCACAGGCTCATGTTCAGCCGAAGAAGACACAAAACAAAAAAACAGCCGAGGTGAAGAAGGAGATCATTGAGAAACACGAACGAGGTGTGCGTTTGTGGCGTCACGTGTGCGCACCGCGGCTGTCATGTGAATCTCAGCCTGACACATCTCCCACGCTGTGTGTCACTTCCCTAAAAGTAAGTTTCTACCATCATTCTACAAGTAAAGTGCCCGGTACCGTCCACCATTGCTACCATCCTTTGCAAATAGCTTGACACAAAGGCGTTATTTAGTCGATGCTTTCACGTGAATAATGGCACCGAAATTGTTACGTGCGAGTTGACAGATGGGGCGGGGCCGCCGCTCCCGACCTCCGCCGGCCGAAGAAGAAAAAAAAACAAAATTACAGTCGAGGAAAAGAAGGAGATCATTGAGAAATACGAACGAGTCGTGCGTGTTGATCTCCTAATCACCGATATTGGTACATTTCAACGAATCGCTGTCACCTCACCAGTGACATGATTACGACGCGTCGCACCTCGCTGTGTCTTGTGCTGGCAAGTCCAAGAGTTTGCTTTGCCCGAGGTGATTGTTAGCCGTGATCGCGTAAGTTTGTTGCTTTCCAGGATCGCGAGTGTGCCATTTTATTTTGCCTAGCTTGACAGGCTTGTTGTAATAAAATCCCTGCCACCACCTACAGGACTCGAAGTGGATGCAGATGACATCGAGGAGCTTGTTGCTGACCATAATGAGGTCATCAACATCGAGGATTTGATTTGCCTTCAAGAGGACAAGCAGAAGCAGGCCATTCATGAGTTGATGTGCAGGCTTTTATTGAACAATTCCATCTAGAAAAGGCTATGAGAATCATCAACATGATGAATGATAATGTAATGCCTCAGTTTCGTAAGATCTTACAAGTAGAAAGAACCAGGTGTCAATTAAGAGCAATCAATGACCATAACAAATATAAATAGTGACTTTATTCTACAGTACAGTGTATTTCTTTCATTACAATACAATATCACATTTATAATACAGTAAAGTCTCGTTATATCGATATTCTCGGGAGTCGTAAAAAACATCGATATAACCGGACTATCGATATATCCGATCCTGCGGCATGTAAATTTTCTCCTTCCGTTCATAGAAATAGTATCGTAATAAGCAGTACTATCGATATAACCGATATTGATATAATGAGACTTTACTGTACATTGAATAAGGTATGGTGTGTGTATTTTTAAGGCTTATTTAGTTGAAAATTATATTTCATTGAGACCTGGGAACGGATTATTCTCATTTTAATGGTTTCCTATGGGAAAAAATGGGATACACACTTTTCGCCTTACACACTCAGTCTGGGAACCAATTAAGTTCGTAAGCCAAGTTCTCACTGTAAATGTAATTCTATGTTTAACTCTTCTGAGGTTTGAAGGGGAAAAAAGCAGCTGATTGAATCTTGGCAGGTTTGCATGTTTAAACTGAGTGGTCACTTCCGGCAACAGAGCAGCCTTATCGCTTCCTCGCCGTGATTAGGCTGCTTCCTGGTGGCAGCATCTCAGGTTGAAGTTCATTCACTGTGCTTGTCAGTGATGTCAAAACATAGACGGCGGAAATGTCACGACGGTCACGTTCTTCGTCTCTGTTCCAGTCCTCAGTACAAGTTGGAGCCTTGTACTTGCTCACCGCTTTGCTCGTTCCCAGTGGAATTTGTCCTGCCGAGTCAAAATGGCATTTATCTCCAAGTTGCACTTCAAGCCGTGCTTCCAAAACAAGATATAGCTGAGATCATCAATAAAACTTTTTGCAGAACATCCTCTGTCACTATGTGTAAAACTGTATATGTAATTCTCCACAACCAAATGTACTTTACTGTTCAACTAGCAAATTTGAACAGATTCAGTATATTTTCCTTGGGTGCCCAAGACACACTCGGATGGACTCGGGGATCTGTGTGACAAATCCCTGTGTGCAGCTATCAGGCTGCAGTAGGTCAAGGACCTGGCTCCCCACACATGCACGCACACACACACACACACACACACACACACACACACACACACACACACACACACACACACACACACACACAAACCATGCGATCTCTTCCCTGTCCCAACTGTCATTTCCCTCCCTGTATTTTCAAAGTGCAGTTCTTACAAAGCTGACAGTGACTGTCCCGTTTCTGATCTGCTTTATTCTCACAAGGATCGTGAGGCGTGTTTGTCATGCGACGAGTCAGCAAGCAGGTGGAAAGATGATAAAAGTTCACTCAGCCAGATGCAGGAAGGGTATTGTGAGTTTTCTTTATTTGAAGTCGCAACAAATGTCGGTTTTTGGCAGACCACAGGTAACACTGCTCTCCAGGCTGTCCTTAATCCCTCTTCTTCCTCGTCGAAGTGACTGGCTCAGTCTGGTTTTAAAGGTGCTTCACCTGAGCTTCTGGCCAATCAGGTCCCAGCGGCAATTGGCCATTCCCAGATGGTTGCAATCACCTTCTCAGAGTCAATTAGTGGTCGCCCAACTCTACTGTTTTGGATGGGGAGAGATGCACACCTTTTTCCCATCCATCTTCCGTTTCTTTCTGGAATTCTGGGTTCAGAAACCATGGGAATTGCAGCTTTTCTTGGACAAGGACACTGTGGGCGTTGGGCATGTTAGGTAACCCAACATGGGAGTTTCTTGTGCGGGAGGAAGGTTTGTTGGCCTGGATGTTCGAGGGTCAGCGTTTTGGGGCTGTGGTTTTAGAGGAGGATAATGTTGACTCGATCGATTATCAAATGTCCATTCTTGCTTGTTGTGGTGCATCTGATCTCTTATTTAGTTGATCTGTTCAATCAACATCTCCTCTTGTCTGAGTCTTAGGCTTCACCACTGGTTCCATCTCACTCTGCTCAGTTCCATCCTCGGCTTCGCAACTGTCAGACCCTCATGGAAAAGAAGAACCTCATCTTCTTGGGGAAACTCACGCTTCTGGTTTCCTTGATCCCCTTTAGAACTCTTCAGTCCAGTTTGGTTGGCCCGTGCTGCACGACTTCTTCCTCGTCCCACCTTCTTCATCTCGGCTTCCTCTTTTCTTTCTCCACTTCAGCAAGGCGTAACGATCCCACCTTCTTCATGCAGGGTGAAACAATCCCACCACTGCCACCAATTGTCATGCGGCGAGTCAGCAAGCAGGTGGAAAGATGATAAAAGTTCACTCAGCCAGATGCAGGAAGGGTATTGTGAGTTTTCTTTATTTCAGGTCGCAACAGATGTCGGTTTTTGGCAGACCACAGGTAACACTGCTCTCCAGGCTGTCCTTAATCCCTCTTCTTCCTCCTCGAAGTGACTGGCTCAGTCTGGTTTTAAAGGTGCTTCACCTGAGCTTCTGGCCAATCAGGTCCCAGCGGCAATTGGCCATTCCCAGGTGGTTGCAATCACCTTCTCAGAGTCAATTAGTGGTCGCCCAACTCCATTGTTTTGGATGGGGAGAGATGCACACCTTTCTCCCATCCAAAATCCAGAAAACACAAAATTATATAACATTTCTTTTGGCATCATGACAGTGTTGAGGCCTATCACAGCTGTGTTTGGGCAGTAGGAAGAGGAAACCTTGAACCGATTGCCATAAATTCGCAGGACACATAAAAACAAACAATCATCCACGCTTACACTCACATCTAGGGACAATTTTGAGTGTTCAATCAGCGTACCATATACATCCTTTTGGGACATGAGAGTAAACTGGAGAACCCGGAGAAAACCCACACAGGGCCGGGGAGGACATGCAAACTCCACTATGTCGGTTATGATGTGCGTGTTAGGATGTCACGCAGAAGCCAAATACGTATTTAGGTGTGGTTGAAAATACACTAGCCTTGTAGACAGCAGTATATGTATTTGCATTTCCCCCCAATGTTGCCTTAAAATGGCACGGAATAAATTCTTTAATCCATTGCAAACATGTATGCTTATCTCTTGAGAACTATTTGAATCATATTTGTAACTGGATGTGTAACAAGAAAGCATATTCTTCGAATCTGAAGGCATTGTTTTGATTCTCCAGCAATGCAAGCCATCTTGGCGTGACGTCACGAACTGGGGGCGGGACTTTCTGAAAATTCCCAATTTGCAGCTCAATTTTTTTGCAGATTTTGGACACTTTAAGTCATTTTTATTGGTGTTTTGCATTTGAATAAAAATATTATACTGCGTGTTTTGGGTATTTTAGATGCTAAAGAACGTTTTTCTGTTGTCAGTTAGGAAACAAAAATGTGATGTCGGTTGTCCTTTAAGGCAACCAGACTGCTCATTGACAAATGGGCCAGCCCGCAGGTATACCTAAGCACACAAGCAGTTTTTTCACCTTACAAAGATTTTCACCATGAGGTCACATGTATTTCCCAAAACACACACACACACACACACACACACACACACACACACACACACACACACACGCGCGCGCACACACACACACACACACACACACACACACACACACACACACACACACACACACACATGTACGCACACACACACACAAACATCCACACGTATCACCACTTTACAGAAAATGAGACCCAGAAAAAAAACAACAACAAATCCAAAAGTCCTAATGGGAATATTGCTGCAGGGAAGTTAAAGCTGTGCACAATTTGTCATCAACAGGTGCAATACCTGATCAAGTTGCAACATTTTTCCTTCTGCATCCTTTCAAGGCAAACACCTTCACGTTCTGCTTCCTTCCTCTGTGGTTCTCAAATCAATGCCAGTGTGAGCAGCTTTTGTGGCATTTCTGATGTGTGCATGAGAGGCTGAGTTGGGGTGGGAGGGCGAGGGATTCACTAATAGCCAAGCAAGGTACACTAATCTGCCATGGCAACATTTGGTTTACCTTAAGCTGTAGGGACAGCTGTATTAAAAGCAGGAATTATCATAATCAGTCGCAACTGCCTCCTCCCCGCTTCACCTCTCTCATATAAAACTTCCACATTAGGCTTAAGAGTACAACGGCTTAAGCGGCTGCTCGTCCTACATCTGTCTTCCCGCCACCACCACCAATCAGGAAGGTGCACCAATGGGGGAGGGGTGGTCAGAAATGATGGAGGACAGTTGAGAATTAGAGAAAAAAATGGAGAACATGGTTAAAAGAAGCTGGGTGAAGGGAAAAAAATACAATAATGCCGTCCACTTCTTTACTAAAAGTTGGGTTTCTAGTTCATATTCTTTAAAAATCTTCAAACTGTTTTAGAGTTAGGTTTTTTTTTCTTTACAGATGATAAACATCTTCAAAGAATGAATTTTCCTGACAGATATTTCTCTTTGTTTCAGTGCAGTTGCAGATTCTAATTTGGAGTCTTCATTTTGTTGACACAACGGCCAGTTCTAGTTGTTCTCTGTACATGTTCACCTCCATCACTGATGGCGCTCCAACATGCATTATGCACAAGAACACGCAACAAGACAAGCATTAGAACATGACATAAAAGTGTTCTAGCTGCAGTGAACACCATTTCTATCCCGCTTTTTTTTCCTCCTCCCTCCGAGGCCCTCGGCACCATAAATGCGACTGATTACTCCGCAGCCCTTTTGCTTGACTGCACCTTCACAATCAGCTGTGGCTGCCAACAATGAGGCCCTGATGAATCAAACATCCATGGCATTAGTTTCACCTTGCTGCCCCTTTCCCATGCGCCGCCGCCTCTTTGTCAGGCCCCGTTTGATGGGAAGGACTACTGACACTGGCTGCACCTATTGACAGATGGCTCTAGAAAGACAGAGTCGGGCGTGGAGGCTCCTCCCCCTCACAAAGGTAAGTAACAAAATCTGATTGGAACAACACTTCAATCACAGCCCCTGTTATCAGAAGCTTTCATTCGAGTTTTGGTACTTTTTTTTCTTGTGGACATGTCAAACTCAAATGAATAGGAAGGACAATATCCAGTCTCAGTCCCAATGTCTCTTGTATGACGCTTGCCAGTAACTGTGTATATATTATCTCATGATTGTTTTGGTGCATCTGTATGTTTGTATCTCATTACTTATTTATGCATTTTTTATTTTCTCAATTGGCTGTTGCTCGACCCGGAGTCTGTAAATTAAGCTGAATTATTTACTTTGACCCAATAAATGAAAAGATAACACAAGTTTGTGGTTGTTTTAATGTCTTGAAAGTTAAAATCAAAGATGGCTTCTTGTTTCATAGACTGGATGGCTGCTGCTTCTGTCAGTTTATTTTAGTTCAACAGAGTTGAAAGTATGTGAGGTGTCCACCAGATAAAAGGACGGACAACAGCTTACCTTCTGCTGCTCTTTAAGAGGTGTTGTCTTCATCTGCTCAGCCACACAACACCATTATACCTCCATTAAAAGATCAAACCAAGGATGTGCTGTGAAAACATTGGGGGCCTCTAACAGCCTGCATGGCTCCCTGCAAACATGAAGGACAAAATGTTGCTCTGCCGCTGGAGTTTGTGTGTAATGAGATCCAAACTGCACATTTTTTTCCAAGTCCAACTGACGCTCATTTCATTCCACACAAACAGACATGGAACGATTTGACAATTGTGCAAAATACAACCTAAAAACATACACATTTAACACCATGAACAAAAACCATATGTTCAACCAAAATAATTGGTTAAGTTGCAGAAAACAGTCCACACAGGTATACCAGAGCTGGGAGCTCTGTCCTGTCAGGCAGATCTGGTAACCTGAAATTTAATTATTTGGAATAAAACAACGTAAGAAACAAGTTTATACATACATCATTTTATTTTCTTTATAGTAGCGAGAATACAACCAATTTCTGTATATACAGTATTACAACATGGGCAGTGTGAAATGGTATATTCATTCCTGATTAGGCTCTGGAGTTCATGGAATGTTAAGCGATGGTTGTAGAAAAACCACCCAGCAGCAGAAACAGAGTACTGAACAAAGACAACAGTTGCTGGGATACACTGAAAAAAGTAAATACAGACAAAACTTCCAAAGAAAACCCCAATAAAATAAGGTAACAAACAAACAAGATACCACAATAGTAAAACAAAATAGTTTTATAGTAACAATGATCCTACCTAGAATGACAGAAACCAAGCTAAAAGAACTAAATACAAGCAGCTAAAAGAACTAAAAGAATTATGAGACAACAAGGAACACTTGGACAAGAAACAAAGGACTGAATGAGCTGATTGGTCAACATAAGGGACCTGGATGACAAATACAGGTGAAAACAAAACGCGCAAGATGAAAAAGGCATATGAGCAAACAAAACCAAACATATTACCAACAAAAACACACCGAGGACAGTACACCTGTATCAAGAGAATGATCCTAGATGTTGCCAAAGTCACCAAGTGACCATCATAGGATTTGTGGCGCCCTAGCAGGGATATTTCAAGGACACAGGATCGGCGCTGCCAAAGCAGCCACGAGTGACAGGCATGGAATATGTGTCGCCGAAGGAGGAATGGGTGGCAGCACCTGGGAGGTGCACCGCTTGCGCTGGGATGGGTGCCGGCTACAAGAGCCAGGTGGTCAAGGGATCAGATTCTTGGTGCAAGTATTGAAGGGTCCAGTTTTAGTCGGATTGTTCTGTCATCTTGCAAGATGGAGACAAATTCCTTGTGTATTCTACATGTGTGGCAATAAAGATGATTCTTATTATGATTCTGATCCTGATTCTGGTTGTGTACCCTGAAATTTGGGAAGCAGAATAGCACGGAGTACTCAACAAAATGTATTAAAAAAAATAATAATAATAACACATAAGGGCATGCACTGGAAATACTATTTCCAAAGTCTGCATTTTTCCAAAGGGTGTTTGAGTAACAGTAGAACAGGGATTTCAAGTATGCTAGTTCAATTGCCTTCACTGAGTTGTGAGCCAACATTTGAACCTAAAAGTGCTCAGGTGTTTCAGAAAAAAAGGGCCGAGGTATCATATTCACAAATACAGAACTAGTACTTCATCGAGGTAAAAGTCACCCCGCAGTGAAAAATTAGCCATGTTATGTAAGATTTGTACATTAAGATTTTTTTACTGCATTGAAATCACAATACAAAAATAGTGGTGGAATGGCAGGTCGGGATGGATGATTGTCATTTCATTTTATTGCCAATTGGGATACAAAATTGAACATCAAGTCAATTATATTTGAAGTGTTTTGTATTTTGTGTGTCTACAAGAGAGCCACCTAGGGAGTGGCGTAATGTGGGAACGTGGCGTGACAACAATGACTCATGTTTGAGGGCAAGAGCATTTGATGATGATATTTTAAACATTTAAACATACCCACCAAAGCCCACCAAACTCGACTCCTTTAAAATATGTTAAAGATGCCATGAATTTTACCAATCAATGTTTAGAAAAAAAATCTGTATTTGATGAATTAGTGCACCATTATACTTAGAGTGAGCACATTTATGCAAAACACTTATCCACTCACTCACTCACTCACTCACTCACTCACTCACTCATCACGTATACACACACACACACACACACACGCACACAAACACACACACACACACACACACACACACACACACACACACACACACACACACACACACACACACACACACACAAACACACAAAACACATTTTTGGAATGTAGCCATGCAAAAAAGCCTCTTTGTTCGGGATGATGGCTCTCTTTTAGTCCCAACATGTGCCTGAGTGAGGCGGTTTAAATCTGCCCACCTGTCCACAAAATAATCCTGCCTGTCTCATGATACACAATTAATTAAAGGGCCATTTTTAGTAATCTACATTCTAACTAATATTCGTCACACTGCAATGGTGGAAAAAAGACTAGAAGATTGGCTTTGAATGTGTGAAAAGGTCGACATAATTCTGGCCGTGAGAAGGAAACCGCATTGTCAACGATTTCAGCAGAATGATAGGGATTAAGAATTGTGGAGATTATATCTGTTGTATGTTGATGGCAGAATGGAAATAATGAGCAAAAAAATCTGGATTAGGTCATCATCACAAGAGGGAATCTATTTTAATGATTATTGTGAGCCGCACAACGAACCATGCACAGGGTGATATAACACCACTTTTGGACAAACACATGCACAAACACACAAACACACGATGATGATCTGAATTTGTTTCTCTACAGACTGTCATCAAAACACGCGTGTGCATGTGTGCACACGATTGTTACAAAAGCAGGTTATGGTGGTGCACAAGTGACATGGTGCAGCAGATGATGGGCATTATCCCATCAACCCTGCTCTTTCTCCACATACTCTCTGCTCGCTTTGAAAGGACTGCCAGTGTATGTTCATGTGTGTGGTGGTGGGAGTGTGGGAGTGTGTGGGAGGGTAGTTCTGAATGTGTTTGCCTCATACACTGAGGCAAACACATCCCCACACATGCGCACACACACACACACACACACACACACACACACACACACACACACGCACACACACACACACACACACACACACACACACGCACACACGCACACACACGAACATGCACACACGTGAGATATTTTAAGTAGTGTGTATGAGTGAAAACAGTGAGTGGAAAAAAAAAATCTATATTGCATGTCTAATTTAAAACATATTCCTACCTTACAGACAATGTACTGTCGGTGTCCAAATACCTGACATGTTTCGGCATCTGCTTCCGCCTTCGTCAGAGTGTGAGAGAGAGTGTCCACTCTGACGAAGGTGGAAGCAGACGCCGAAACATGTCAGGTATTTGGACACCGACAGTACACTGTAAAATGGGAATCTGTTTTAAATTAGATAGCAAGTAGACAGGATGAACTTAATACAACTATATTGCATGTGTTTGAGTTAGGTTTCACGAGATTGTATGGCAGCTTTTTATTAGTGCTAGTTACTAGTGAGACTGTTTCAGTAATGTCAATGGGGGGGGGGGGTAAAAACTTTATAACAGGGTGAGCACATTTCTGTTTTGAATGTGTTGAGTGTTTCTTCTGTGTATGTCAGGGAAAAAAATATTAGTGTGGAAGAAGTCAAAGAAGAAGAAGTAGTCTAACTACAGTGAAACCTCGGCTACCGAACGCTTTAGCTCACGAACCTTTCGCCTTACAAACATTAAATTCGCGAGAATATAATCTTTGCATACAAACTAGCTTTCGGAGGACGAACCAAACCACACAGGGCCACGGTGGCTGGCGGACTAGTTTTCCATACAGCCTTTGAGAGCAGACGTGATTTGTTATCGAGTGGTGTACTTTTGCTATTATGGGACCGAAAAAGACCCCACCGCAGGCTAGTGTCAAGGCTAAGAAGACATGAAAGAAAATTACGATCGAGCAGAAGAAGTAGATCACGATGGTTGGCGGACTAGTTTTCGTCACCCCGTGGTTTGTTATCGAGTCGAGTCCTTTTGCTATTCTGGGACTGAAAAAGACCCCTCCAAAGGCTCTTGTTAATCCAAAGAGGACACAAAAGAAAATTACGGTCAAGCAGAAGAAAGACATCAAAAAACACGAACGAGGTATGCGTTTTTGAGATTAGCATCCCAGTACCAGTACGCTAAATCGACCATTGCTAAGTGTGGCTAAGGGTGTTTGTGTGTTGTCTAAGCAACTGTTTTAGGCAATAGAATAGTTTGAAAAACTTGATTTGGATTAACGAAAAGCAGCTAGCAGGGGGCCGTGTGAGTGACGGGATTATCGCCGCGAATGCACGGCAACTTCGCTCGGATATCATCAAGAGGCAAATACATCAACGACCATCACAAAGGTAAATAAAACGGCATTATTATACAGTACAGTTTATTTCTTTAATTACAATACAATAGCACATTTATTATACCTAAAAAATGTGACATTTTGTGTAATTTTAAAGGACAACCGACGCCCCCAAACAAGTTGTGTCCATAATTTGTAAAATCATTTCAAATGACTTCTACCGAGCGTGTTTTACAAAGATTCCGCCGCATATAGCTATATTTTACGTTTTAAGACTCGCGCTGAATATTCAGGAAGTCTTGTTTTTGAGTTGGCGACGATACCAACCGTGATGTCATGGTAGGTAGTGTCACTGACTGAGAAAGCGACACACAATGCATTTTGGGTACTTTGTTTGGTCTGAAAACTTTATGTTGATCCGTGTTGATGGTGAAATTAGAAGGAAAACACATAAAAAAACGTGATGGTGAATCGTTGTGTGTTGCACCAAGGCTACTATTTGATACTAACTGACACAAATTCCCAGCAGACAAATCAGCCTATTGCCAACGGACGTCATCTTGTGCATTTTCTGGTCCGCTACATTGCTGTCCAGACGCCTCAAAATGACAGGGAAGGACTTCTTTAATCGATTGCAAACATTAATGCTTTCCTCTTCAGAACAATTTGAATCATATTCATAACTGAATGAGTAACATTCAGTTCTGAAGCCGAAGCCGAATCTGAAGCCATTGTTTTGATTTACTAGCAAGGCAAGACGTCTTGGCGTGACGTCACGAACAAGGGGGCGGGAACTTCTGAACATTAAACTTTCTGAGGTCATTTTGAAGTAGTTTTTGGACACTTCATGGAATTTTATTTATTTTATGGAAAGTCATTTTATTGGTGTTTTTCATTTGACTAAAAATATCAGCCTGTGTGTTTTGGGTATTTTAGATGCTATAAAACGTTTTCCTGATGTCAGTTAGGAAACAAAAAAATGGTGGTGGTTGTCCTTTAAGGCTTATTTAGTGGAAAATTATGTTTTATGGGCACCTGGAAACAGATTGGATTATTCCCATTTTTAATGGTTTCTTGTGGGAAATACATGTTTGGCAGATGAACTTTTCGCCTTAGCCACACATTCTGGGAACCAATAAAGTTTGTAAGCTGAGGTATCACTGTACTGTATTTTCCAGTGTATAAGGCGCACCAGAGTATAAGGCGCTACCCCAATTGATGGTATATTTTCAAGCTTTTTCCACATATCAGACGCACGTAACTATAAGGCGCACCTTCAATGAATGAAAAACGTTTTTCAAATATAATATATAAATATTAATAAATAAATAATAATAAATTTTAATAAATATATTAATAAATAAATAAGTTTTCCATATATAAAGCACACCATATTATAAGGCGCTGCAGTAGAGGCTAGGGTTACATATTTTTTCTTCTCCAGGAGGAAATTGAGTCGTGGTTGCTGACAGTAATTGCAAGAGCTTTTGTGGCTAAATATATTACTTCACATATAAGGTGCATCTGCGTATAAGATGCAGGGTCATCTTTTGAAGAAAATCCAGGCTTTTGGGTGCCTTGTATACCAGAATATCCGGTATACAAGGCATGCATGAGAACATTTCATCGGATCATTATGACAACAATAACATTTGTCTGGCCTTGAGTGTTCTTGTCATGATTGAGCAAAATAAAATAACATAAAATAAAAATAAATAAATACATAAATAAATATATAGATACATGTAGTGAGGGATAAAATAAATAAATGAATGTAGTAGGGTTTAAATAAAGAAATAATAAATACAGAACTATATAATAAATAAATAAATAAATACATACATACATACATACATACATACATACATACACACGCACGCACACACACACGCACGCACACACACACACATACATACATACATACATACATACATACATACATACATACATACATACATACATACATACATACATACATACATACATACATACATACATACATACATAAATAAAGTGGGTCATGTGATATCATTTCTTTTGTTTCTACATGAGTGGAAAAGAACCCTTGGCCGGTTGTTCCAGTTACGCGTGTCAGAGCACAAGCAAATTTCAGTTGTGAGAGTCATCGTATTTGAAGAGAGAACATTTCAGTGACTGTATCCCAAAGTTGAGCTTGCTGCAGCACGCTTTTGTGTTTGCAGCTTAGTTTCTCAGCTGAATGCATGCTGCCT
Source organism: Hippocampus bargibanti (assembly GCF_051943395.1). Taxonomy (NCBI): domain Eukaryota; kingdom Metazoa; phylum Chordata; class Actinopteri; order Syngnathiformes; family Syngnathidae; genus Hippocampus; species Hippocampus bargibanti. Next base: position 19,160,861 of record NC_142734.1, read on the forward strand.
AATCAACTCATCCGATATGTGTGAGCTGCCAATCAGTTCGACAAGGACACAGTGGAGTGCAAAGGAGAAATTCAGAATAAATGAAAATGTCTAGGAAACAAATATAAAATGTTGAGTTCAATTCAATATTTTAACCCTTTACTGCCTGAATTATTTTCTACTAAGATTTTTTTTCTGTTCAGTTTTTATGGTCACTGATGGATATAATAACATACAAGTAGCTTCATTTTTTTATTAATTTGCAATAATATAGAAAATTTGATAATGTGCCTCATTTGGCACAATCGTCATGAAAGACCTCAATTGAGTGGGTGCCTTTTTTGGAACATATGTCAAATGCAACTTCAAAGACTAAACTTTTATCCATATGACAACTTTTTATTAAAGTAAAAAAATCCATACAATATTTACATAAAATACATACATAATTGACATAAAATATTTACATTAAATGTTTACATAAGAATACATAGTTCCTTTCCAGATAAACAAAACTAACTAATAACCATGGAATAATGCAAAGCAGTTCTTGTGATAATTCAAACAAAGATTTACATTGCATTTTGCAGGAAATATTAGTTTTCAACAGCATGTGCCAGGCTTGCACCTGTTGCGGTTCTTTGCAACATGTGAAACATGAGCTATGTTGTCAAACCGAATACTGTATCATCGGCGGGAAAAGAACTTCAATGTCTTTTAGCTGTGGTTCAGCTGAACAATCAATTAAGCCTCACTGTGCCACAACACCAGAAGGCCAAATTTTGGAGTAAGGGGATAGATGTAAACCAATTATCAAAATACAATCAAATCTTTCCTGGTTGGATGTTTTGAGCCAAATGGAGCACATTTGAGCTCACTTTCAGATCGGGAACCTTGGAGTCACTGACTGGATCTATCTTTCCTGTATATGGAATGCATACATGTAGCCCTCATACACATACATACACTGCTTGAGTGTAAATCTACCTTCATAGAGTACAATTTGATTATCAATTGACAAACGCTGTGATTTGGGTAATTTTTGAAACTTTTATTATTGGCCTTACTTTGTGCAAGGGATTATAATTTGGTCTTCCCCGAGTTCCTTGTTTTGTGTTATCTGCTATATGCAAGTTCCTTTTTATAATTTCGAAGCGATCCCTTGACATACATTCTGCAGCCTAATCACTTAGTGGTGATAGCTTTCAAGCCCAATGCATCCGAGTGTTTGGTCATTTTGAGATTGAGAAACATATCAATCCCGGCCACTTCTCAAGCTCTTCTTTGGCGAGTCATTTTGCATTGCATAGAAGTTTGACTGTTCAACAATAATGTCCATAATTTTTTATTCGAAAAGCCTTTGAATAGCTCATAAAATAGTTACAACATATACTTACGTGATATTTCATCCACGACGAAAAATAGAAGGAGCTTTGTAGATGGAGGAGCGCACGTTGTGTTGCGCAAGAAGGAGATGATGTCACCGAGACTCTTAAAGGCAAAGCTGCACATAACCTGTTTTAAAGGGGCATGTAAATTGTACTGCATCGGTTCCAATCGGCACTTGAACTGCTACCTTTCATTTTCTTGGTCTATGAGCATTTATCTTTTGTGTACCGAATTTGGCACAATCGTCCGTTAAGGGTAAAATTGAGCCAATAAGAGAATCATCTTGTGTGCATTTTCAACAAAAATATAAGACTTTAACAGAAGCAAATGCTTCTTGTTATACTCTAATAGTGTCCTCCATACTTATTCGTCATGTCTTTTTTATGATGATACTAGTGCAGCGTATTCTACTGTAGACAAATTCCTTGTGTGTTCTGCTTACTTGGCGAATAAAAATGATTATGTCCCTAAAATTTAAGAAAAAGTAATTATTTTGGAGCAAAGAACTTCCTTGCTTTGTTTCCACAAATGTCGATAATTTAGATTTCAAATTTGTTCCAACTGAAATGACTAAAGTCCTCCAAAATACAAGTTGTGTTTTGTCGCGGTGTCATTGTTGGCCTGTTTCTGATTTTGTTTTCTTTCCATCCCATCCTGTTTCTTTTCCACTGCGCTTGGTTAGAATGCAAAAAAAATGGATAACCTGTAATTTCACTTCTGTCCACACATTTTGACAATATTTTACACACAAATTGCACCGAACCAAACTTAAAGAGCTTATTAAAGTGTTTGACGAAAGAGCAGAAAATCGGTAAATACCAGCTAGACATACGTGTCTAATGGGTGTGAAACACACCTCGCCAGAAGGTTAACTTCCCTGCCTGTAAATTTACACTCCTACCCCTCACGCACCCCCCACCTTTGCCGCCAACAATAGGCTCAGCAGTGCCCTGGTGATTGCCTCTTTTCACATGGAAATGGTGGCTGCCTCTCGTCGGCCAGGTTCTCCTGAGCGGTGTACAAATAACAGTTTACAAGGCGATCTGGGATGGATTGGAGACAGCCGCAAAAGGTTGGAGCAAGCGAATGGCATGTTTTTCCCTTTTTTTAGAACAAAGTGACATGTAAATTAGCTTTAAGAGCGCCACTCAGGACGCTGATGGCACCCTAATTGTCACAGTCAATTGCAGGCCAACAATCTCTTCAATCTGCTAAGCCTGCGACAACAAGGCCGCCATCAAAATAGGCGTCACGGACGCACCTTGGCCACGTGCAAACTGTGCACTGCACATCCTCTCCTCTCTCGCTCGCACAGGAAACGCTCATGACATTTCCATCAACATCTCTCCAAATCCTTTGAGTGTCAGGATAACAAATGAGCGTCCAGCCGACCGTGACTTTCCCACAAGTCAGGAAAGTTTAACGGCAGATGAGGCCAATGAGAAAAATGTATTGGGTGGGGAAAAATAAAAGAAGAAAAGAACACAAAAACATCTAAATGCGCAAGACTTTGGAGGCTTGTCGAAGAGGTCGCAAGTTGAAAGTTGACTTTTCTGAAGAGTTCTTGAAAAGTTTCTTTGTACAGTATGTATTTTGCTATGAAACTCTGAAAAAGAGATTATTCATTGATATATTCATTGAAATAAAGACATACAATATGTTATAATGTTGTTTGTCCTAAAGTACGCATGCCTCTGGTGGCGGGACTTATTATTTTATACCCCCACCCTGATTTTTACACTTCAATGTTGCCATTGAGAACACCCCCAGCCCCACACACACTCTGATTTATTTTTATCATGAGGATTACAGGGAACGCCAAGTATGTAAATCATTTTCTGTCCAATATGTTATTTGGATAAAAAATTGAACAGAATTTTGAACAAAAGTGTGTTGGTAGAATTTGAATTTATCAGTGAAATCCGGATGTTTGTGTTTATCTCAAGAGTAGTTTTGTCAACTTGTTGTCAAGTGCAAATGATGACACGGGTGCTTGCGTCTCAGATAACAAACAATCATGGTTCACCTGTGATTTCATTTTCAGTCTCACCAGTTGGCATTAGAGAGCAAAATGGCTATTTTTAGAGTGCATCTGTGTCGGCTCAGTCATACAAGTGGTCCATCTAGGAAAAGGTTTCTTGAGCTGTCATTTGTACTTCTTTGAAGGTGCCGGATGTTTCGCTCCTCATCAGAAGAGCTTCGTCAGCGAACTTAAGGTGAGCAGTAGAGCAGGGACCTATCAGAGCAGAGGCCTCGCACTGCCACATTTGTCCATTAGGGATATATATAGGGCCAGAGGTACCAGCACAACTTTAGTTCGCTGATGAAACTCTTCATGTGAGGAGCGAAACATCCGACACCTTCAAAGAAGTGCAGAGACGGCTGAAGAAACCTTTTACTCTATGTTTAGAATAATGAGGTGGCATAAAACAGGTTGTATTGACTTGACTTCCTCTTTGAGCATGTGTTTTTTTAGATGTAGATTGTTTTGTTTATTTATTCGGGTTAAAAAAAGTAAATGACAAAATTTTGAAGTTGACTGTCTGGTGTATTCCAAACAGCAACAAAGACTCCCACAAATCTATTTTTTTGCTCATTGAAATGTAATGGACAGTATAAAATAGACGCACGCCGTGCTTGGTTGCAGATTTCTTTCTTTGGCTGTTGTTATTATTCTCACATTTGTATTATTGTCTGTTTTTTTCCACTGGTGCTGTATTTTAATTTTTAATGCCTTATCTCTTTATGTCTTTTTGCACATTTCTTGTTCGTTTTGCAAGCATTGTTTTGCAAATAGACGCGGTCCAAATGAGGTTTGTTCAGCCTTGGTTGAGATACGTGCTCCACTGAGAGCTATTCTGGTTTCGCAAATGTCTTCGACCCAGTAGTTCCCTGAGGGATATTAAGATTAATTCTGCGGAATATATAGAATGCAACATGTCTCACTCTGAAGCTGCGGCCCCATCTTATTGCTTATCCTGGCTGAGCATCTTTTTGCGGCCGTCGAGTGGAAATGTGGGACAAGTTTCCTGCAAATGTACATTTGTTCCTTTCATGGTGTCTTTGTGTCCTGAGAGGATGTGCACTCGTAATAAGAGCATGGCAAAATGCAAATCAATGTTGAGATGAGAGCTACAACAATTATTCAAATGTTTGATTAATTATTCAGGGGAGACACTGTCAATTATTCATTGGGGCAAGCGATAAAGTTGTGTTTTTTTCCCACTTTGGAAGTAAAAAAGTTTCCTTGCGAGATCTATCAGACCTTGGAATCACAAGCTGCTTTTTTGTCACAAAACATCAAATTAAATATTTGCAATATTCAGTGACGTAACTGTGATGTGATGGTGAGCAGCAAAGAGACCTTCATAAAGTTAAGTCAAGTTGACATTGAAGGTCTACAGAGTGCACAATTGTGTCAAATTCTTTATTTACTCAATACAGCATCCGCAGCTGTGCAGCTGTTTGTTTCTGATTTTGTGTGCGTGGTATGTTTGATTGTGTATCTGTGTGGGGGGATGGGGGGTTGCTGAGGAGATGCTAAATCAATAGCTCTCAGTGCAAACATTTGTTTGTACCCCGGCTAGCTTGTTCTCCTTCTTGTCTGAGTGGGAGAGATCAGAAACAAATGTAAACTCTTCATTTTACATGTTGGAAGAGCCCTTACACATCACACGCTCTGGCTGTCACCTCCCGCTCTGTAATTGTCTGTCAATCTCTGCGCCGTGGCGTTGGCGGCTATCTGAGCCCAAGTCAGAGGAGAGATGCTCAGTTTGATGTTGCAAAGCTGGAAGAGACGCAAACAAGCACAGGGTGGGGGAGTGAGAGAGGGGATGCTTGAGTTGTGCTGTGGTGCATCCAAATGTCCGTCATGCTGGCCGCGGTTCTCGTCAAAAAATGTGGCCTTCAGAACCTGTGGAGTTCAATCAACATATCCTGGGTCAAACTCTCACCACTTTCCTTTTATAGATGCATTTTAGGTACTTGAGCTGAGGTACACATTTTGTATGAGGAAAAAAAATCACGGCACCTCATCAAACTAAAACATCAAATCATGGGTTTCAGGATTTTGACCTTCCATAATAAAAAGATCAAATGTTAGCCAGTGATGGAATCCCTGTTGTGTTTTTTTAGATGATTTGGTGTGCAGCCACAAAATATACAGTATATATATATATATATATATACAGATCCCGGGAACAGATATCTCGGTCCAGAAAAGCGCAGTGCTGGGAACAGCACAGATACTGCGCAGAACCCTCAAGCTTCCTGGCCTCTGGTATAGAGGACCCGAGCTAAAATGGGGGACAGACACCACCCATGAGGGGTGAGACGAGGATTTTTTAAAATATACATAAACCCATCAGGTTTATTTGCTGCAATTGTGTATGAAACAAGCAGACCAATAATTCATCTTGTAATTGCACTTTTATTATCAAATTAACATGTAGAATAAATATTAAAACAGCCCCCACACCCTTCACACCTCCCGCCCTCAATTAACAACATATATGCATTACCCTCACCCCCCTCCCCGAAAGGTCACACACACTTAATCCGTTTACACTGTGAATATGCGGCCCCACGCACAAGAGGCTGCGTGCGCAGGAGGAAGGCGAGGGGTACCACTTCAGGCCGGCGTGGATGAATGAATCTTTGGACGCGATAAATTCAAGTGCGCGTGCGGTCGCGCGCATTTTAAAGTACGACAACCGCGCCGCCTCGTTTACATGCAAATACCCCGACAGCAAATTGCGCGTGGCAATGATTCATCCAGGACCTGATTCACTTTCGACATGGAAAAGGAGAGCCTCACATTATTCCTACACACACACACACACACACACACACACACACACACACACACACACACACACACACACACACACACACACACACACACACACACACACACACACACACACACACACACACACACACACACACACACACACACACACACACACACACAAACACACAAACACACACACACACACACACACACACACACACACACACACACACACACACACACACACACACACACAAGCGTAACTGTAATATAACTTACCTGAGTTTTCACGGTAAAAAGTCAGCAATACAACGCAATAATAATGATAACAATAAAAACAAATAATAATAATAATGTTGCCAATTTTAAGAATCAATCTTAATTCTACATCCCCCTGTATAACCGTAATAATAATCGTGCATCTGGGTTTTCGTTGATGTAAAAACGAAGAGGTGGGGGGCTGATTGATGATTTAATTAGCCATCCAGTAGCGACCTGCAATAGGAAAGGACACAAAATAAGCCTTTATTTGCATAGCCAATCAACTCTCTGCATGGGCGGGACTTGTTCCATCCCATCTCTCTACCCCCCCCCCCCCGTTCTCTCTCTCTCTTTCTCTCTCGCCCTCTGTCTGATAGATAGAGAGAGATAGATAGAGAGAGAGAAAGAGAGAGAGAGAGAGAGAGAGAGAGAGAGAGAGAGAGAGAGAGAGAGAGAGAGAGAGAGAGAGAGAGAGAGAGAGAGAGAGAGAGAGAGAGAGAGAGAGAGAGAGAGAGAGAGAGAGAGAGAGACGTGCGCTCATGAGATGGTTGACTTCTTTAATAAATGTGAGGTTCATCCTCTTAAGTGGCCTCCAGAAGCGAGAATCACTCTAATAAAGCTCTAAAATGTCGTTGATATCCGCATAATATTCCTGCAGGGACTGTGCAGTTTCGCGGACACTTTATGTCACTTTGTGCTTTTCTCCGATCTTTTCTTTCTCCCCCTTGTATCTTTTAATGCCACAGAGCTCTTCTAAAATAGCTGTATATGCCACTGTACGAATAAAGTTAATCATTTTAGCGCCAGATCATAAAATTATATTTTTGCTTGATATTTATTGATTATCAACCGCTAAAAATGTGCTAATGAATTAAATGCAAATGATTCACCTCACATTACATTTACACTTGAGTTATTGCATCCAGTAGAACGATAATCTAGTAATTCAGATAAAAATAATAATAAAATGATAAACTACAAATGTTAGGTATCTGACACACGATTACAAAAATATCCACAATTAAAATTACATTATTTGTATTTAGAGAGGGGCACAAAAACAGCATTGAGAGTGAAACGGGTTGACTTTTTGTCAGCAATTTCCCATAGACCTAAATATTCCCACTCACAGCAAAACCGCGCATATGTAGCTACTGAATTCAATAAATAAGCGCACTGATCGCTTACATTTTACAGATAAAATCATCTTCCGTTGAATTTTGGCACATTTTAGCGATCATTTCCGAGTAAGAACACTCACATTATGTCTAAAATACCAGGTGTAAATAAAAATTTAGAAATAAGAAGAATCCTTACGTGCAACTGCGGCCGGTGTGGATGAGCTTCAAGTTTCTCCCTCTCGCACACACGCTCACACGCGTTACATCCACACACGCGCACAAACAACCACACGCACATGCGCAAACTCCGCATGGATATACTGTAGTTGGTTGCACTGTGCAAAAGAGGAGGACGGAGAAAGCGAGAAGAGCAGGAGGGGGCAACAAGAGCGTGTCGGAGGTGGAAGGGGGTGAGGGCGGTTAGGGTGGAGGAAATTAAAAAAAAAAAAAATAAGTTGAAGCCAGAGGATTCACGTTTCGCTCCTCTCAATTATCCCCTCCCGTGAAGATAGGTGGCGTGCGTTTCAGGGGGCTTCTTCTCCGTGTGCACTGCAAAGAAAAGGAGGTGGAAAGAAAAAAAAATGTCATTAGAAGAGGCGGAACACGTCAGTCCCGACCCAGGTTTGTTTCCTGGAGTGGGTTTAAGACATCAGTTGTAAACCTGGCCGAGCAGGACGCGTGCTCCCTCCTTCCTCCCAAACCACTAGCAGACTTTATTTCCAAGGTTTTATTATCACCGCTGGACCGGAATCCGCTCACCGCCGCGCTCCGGTGTCATCGGACCAACACAACTGTTTTTTTCCCCCCACACAACAAGTAGGTACGTTCCTTGCACTCTCGCGATTTTGTGCGCACTCCAAACTGACATTCCCCTACATCTGTGCGCCTCACTTGGAATTTACCTGCGCAGGTGGATGAGTTGGTTTGGAGGAGGGAAGAAAAAAAATCCATGCATGCGCAGAAGCGTCTGGTGGAGTCTCCTCGTAGCCGGTCCCGGGCGCTCTTTGCCCGGCGTTTTGTTCAGCGACCGGACTGCGCTGGTCCGCCCGCTTGGTCCACTTTGTTACCCACTAGTGGCAAATTGGAAAACAAACGACACAACCTCTTGTTCCTTTCTACTTATTGGCACATATTGGATCTGCTGTTCCTGCAACAATCTTTCTTTTCATTAGTTTGTGCGCAATTCACACATTCAGCGCGTCCGCAAATACATTTCCTTTTTCGTATTTTTCTCTTGCATGATTGTAATTGAGCTGGAATTTCGGAAGGCGTGTGTGCGGCGCAAAAAACAACTCGCAGCAATTTGTTCAAAGTTCCGTTATACCCCCCCTGCGTGGCTGGGAATTATTCGCCCGTGTGCACGTCCGTGGATATCAGTTTTTTCATCATGTTTTTTATTGCCTAAAATAAGATTTATGAAGGGCTTTTCATCCTCATTATGGAGTTTAAACCCCGATACTAACTCGCTGTTAATTTTAACACCCACAACTAAAATAAATGAAACAAACTGTCTAACTTTTCGCATTTAAATTAAAAAGTTGGAGGGGTGGGGTCCATCTCCTGTTAATTTATCATCACTTGTAGTCGTGATTATCTCAAAATTATCAAGAGTCTCTGTTTTTATTGTTAATAATATTTTGTCAGCATGTCCACCAAAGTTTGTTTGTACGAGTGTCTTGGCTAACGCCTTCGCGGCTCTTGTCTGTGTGCGTGCTGGTGTGTGTGCGTCCCGTCAGAGTCAGGCGACAAGCTGAATCCACGCGTTGGGGTCCATGCAAGCTGCCGTCTGAGCCCACGCGCACACTTCTAAATGAGGCAGGAGATGATGGCGGATGGGCCCCGGTGCAAACGGCGAAAACAAGCCAACCCGAGACGGAAAAACGGTAAGAGAGCGTCCCTGATGATCCCCCCCCCCCAGTCCGGGCCGTTACTCGGCGACAAACACAATGCGTTTGAAGTCTCGTTTGCTTGTGTGTGTGCGTGCGTGTGTGTGTGTGTGTGTGTGTGTGTGTGTGTGTGTGTGTGTGTGTGTGTGTGTGTGTGTGTGTTGTGTGTGTGTTGTTGTTGTTGTTGTTGTTGTTGTTGTTGTTGTTGTTGTTGTTGTTGGGGGAGCGAACTTGAAGATGTTGGAAAGTTGTGTTGTGTGCCGGCGGGCCTTCTGGCTGGGACGAACCGGTCCTGTGGCGCAGAGTCCGAGTCAGGGGTGGAATGGTCACCCAGTTGTGGCTGATCCCCGGACACGCGTTTTCGCTACAGTGCGCGTATTGGTGTTGGGTTTTACATCTTCGGCAGTTTTTGGCATTTGTTTTGTCTCATTTTTTTTAAATAAATACAACGGACACCCAAAGCCACGCAAAGTTCATTGCGTGCGTTCACAGGGGTGACGGTTAGAAATACAGGACTTGTCATCTAAAGTCGGACACTAATTGGCGCGCTGGAGGTGCACATTTATCGCTTTTCTTTATCCATTTGAGTGTACTCTTTCCCACAAGAGGAAAATGTGCTGTGACATTTCCTGGCCCCGTTATTCCTGATTATTCCACACGTACACACAGTGCGTTTGTACGTGCTTGCGTGAGAATCTGCGCTCGTGCGCCTGTGTGTGTGTGTGTGTGTGTGTGTGTGTGTGTGTGTGTGTGTGTGTGTGTGTGTGTGTGTGTGTGTGTGCGTGTGTGTGTGCGTGTGTGTGTGTGTGTGTGCGCGCGCGTGTGTATGGGTGTGTGTGTGTGTGTGTGTATATGTGTGTGTGTGTGTGTGTGTGTGTGTGTGTGTGTGTGTGTTTGTGTGTGTGTGTGAAATATGAAGGCTGCCATGCAGCTGCTCAGACGAGCTTTGCATTTTCGTTTTAATTACTACAGACTTGTTATATTTGCATCATATTTTTTAAAGCAGTTCCCCCACGGATTCTTTATCTGTATCAGATTTCATTTATTGATTTGTTGGAATGATGGTCTGCAGACAAATTATTTTTGTTCTGAAAAGCAGCAGCTAAGCTTAAAATATTCATCTATGAAAAAATAATAAAAGCAGATTCAGAGCTTGTTTAGCAGCAGCAACTGTTTACAAAAATAACCTACCCAATGTACAAAAATATTTAAATTAATTTTCACACAAATAGCACATATTTTTTTAATTGGCTCCAAAAATAGTTCCATCGCATATTTTGAATGAAAATAATACATGACATGTCTTTCCCTGCTTGATGCTCCCCCACCCCCTTCACTTCCAAACCCCCCAACACCCCTTTGGGAATGTTGAATCTTATTGAGGCTTGGCCGCTCTCGCTGTCCTCTCCCTGTCGGCAGCGAAAGGCTAAACGGGCCGGTTCCTCAAGCCTCCTGAGAGACCAATTGGACCCGAAACATGATTGTGAAATCTTGTAGCCTGTTTGGATCTGACTCTGTCGATGAGTTCTGTTTTAATTTATTTTTCCTGTTTGCGGTGAATGTGATCAATGTTTTCCAGCCATCCAGCCAATTAGTATTAATGAGGCCTTTGCTCACTAAGTTGTCCAAGCGATGACATTCTCCTTCAGATGACTGTTGGCCTTCAGGGCTGGAGGTGGCACACGGTAGCGCTCTCTGGCCAGTGTGTCATGTGATATTTAACCACAGCTCATCACTGCGTCCTGCATGTCTGCACATCAAGAATATATACCAAAGTAACATGAACGCATCGCGAAAGTTTGGCCTTGGTCAGGTGTGGCTCTTCGGATCTGATGCCAAGCCAAAGTGTAATCTCGCTTGATTTTCCCACCAGACAGCAACAAATCTTATGATAAGCCAGCCATGTTTTTCCCCCATTTTAAATCCTGCATTAACCGCATCTGAGCCATTTCTGATTTCCTTGCATGACCTTTAACCTTTGAGTGTCAGGATGTTTCCTTGGAACTGTACTCAGATTACATAACAGCTGCAGCCCAGTAACGCACTTTACATGCAGTCTGTATTACAGTGCGTGTGTGTGTGTTTTGTGCGTGTGTGTGTGTGTGTGCGCGTATCTGTGTGCAAGCTTTGGGTGTAACACAATGCCATATTTGTGCCAGTCCAAACAATTTGTCCGTTGCTATTATTTCACAGTCTTTTTAATGTTCTGTGGGAGAGAACCATGACCGTTTGGGAAGGATTGTGAGAAGGGGGATATGGGGGGCATATGGGAGTCAGAGAAGGTGCTTCCCCCCTCCTCAAGGTACAGGGGAAGGGAAGGAGGAGGTTTCGCAGGCCGCTCGCGGACAATTGATTGTCAGCGGTAATGTGTTTCATTTACATGTTTATACCTTCAATAATGGCGGGGGGTTGTCCGCCGTGCCATTCAGCGCCGCCATTCCCATACGGGTCGCCAATTGTGTGCAGCCTTCCACTTCTGATGGCTTCTTCTGTGCACAGAACTGTTTCACGGCGCATCCGTGTTGAAGCGATTATTGTGTTTGAGCAAGGGAAATAATTACGGCGAGATGTTCTAGTGGGGGGGGGGGGGCAGTAACGTGGCGGCTTTTGGTCCACATAAATGCGGCAAGGCGTCTTCTCATACCTCAGTCAGCTGCCTGAGTCTAAATAAGCAGCAATCACAAACATTCCGCATAAGAGGTCAGATTTATCCCGCCACGACCAGTGTGACTTCTTTGGATTTGTTCTTCCCTCGCCTGCGGCTTGCAAAAATAACTCTAAAATGATATACATATGACGCACATATCTGTTCGGAATGACATTGTGCCACCAGTGTGACGGTCTTCTTCTTTAACATTCATTTTTGTCATTTAAAATTGTTTATCTCCTTTTTTGAGTTTGTTACTTTATCATTTTCCGAACTATTATTTTTTCTTAATCGTCATATTTTTTTATGTGCGTCCCAGTTGAGCAGGCATGCACATTTGCTTACACCTTTGACAAGACACATAAAAGCAGACAGTGCGGCTTGTGGTTGTGGGGACACATAACAAATCTGCACGCACGCACACACATATTCTCCTTAACACATACACACAAAACACGTACTTACACACTAATGATCATATCCTCCACCCTGGACATTGGATAAAACATTTTCATCCCTCCTCCTCCTCATTCTCCAAAATAGCCAAGAAAAGCATTTCCCCATGTGTTTTATTTTATGTCTTTCCTATTTGTATTTATTTATTTTGCATGTCTCGACCACCGCGCTTGTGTGAAGACTTTTTTTTTTTCCCCGTCCGCCTGGCGGCCAGCGAACACACACTCGCAGAGGCACCGGCGGGCCAGACCCCTGACACGGCGGGTCTTCAGAATGCCTTAGGTACCATTTCACTTTGGCTCACATCAATGCTGACCTGAATGCCTTTCATATCTGATCCGCCGCGTCTCTCCTGGTAAACATCCCCCGGGGGGAGAACAAAGAAAGGAGCTCCTCTTCTGCTGCTTCTTCTTCTCCCTCTTAATCACAATTCAGCCTCTCTCGCCGCCAGCACCAGGGCTGCACATTTGCATTCAGCATCAGAAAGGGGGCCGAGATGAAAAGGGGGGGGCGAGGGAGGAAGATGAGGGAGGAAGGGGTGGCTGCTGGAGAGAAATAACTGGGCTGTTTGTGCTTGTTTGTTGCCGGTCCCTTGGTTACAAGCCTTTTATAGCCTCCCTCCTTTCGCGGGGGCCCGGGCCCCTCCTGACACACAGATAGTGTTACGAGATGGCATGCTCGCACTGTTCGTGGACGCTGGCACTTCTTAAGAAGAAGCGGTGGGCTTGTGCATCCGCGAGCAGGTGTCGTCTCGTTCTTGCTTGCAAAAGTTTGTGACCTGCAAACAGAGGCAGGTGTCTCACAAGCTCCTTGTGTAACTGATATCTTTATCGTGCACCTCCCAGGCGGGATGGATGCAAATCTTCAGCAAAGATGGGGAGATTTGGGATGTGGGTAGGGGAGGGGGGCAGCATGTGATATGGATTTCTTTTTACCCTTTCTTTTCCTCACACAGAACTTTTTCACCCTTTTTGGTTAAGAAGAAGGATTATCGGTACACCTTCCCTCCCCCTCATCCTTCTCCTGGCCAAGCTGCGCAGGATTTAGGCAGATTTACTTCAGCAAACACCTTTGGACACTGAGGTGGGGGTAGGGGGGTGCTTGAAGGAGAAAGAGTCTGTTTGCAAAAGGGGCCTTTTGTTCTGAAAGGTTCTGGATAATGCCTTACCAGGCAGCCATGATATTAACCTCTGCTTTAGAAGGACAGGGTGGCTGGTGTCAGGGGAAGGTGGGGAGGGCGTTGCACTTGAAAAGGGGGTATGAGGGTCTCACGTACATACACATGCAGTCAGTGCCAGAATTGGGGAAAGTGGCGGCTGGGTGAGAACCAGTTGAGATATTTGCAGTTGTGATCTCCTTCGGTCGCCGTGACCACGGCGGGCATACGACTATGCGGCTGCTTCTCATATTAAGATTCCTGAGCCACTTGACATGTTATCGATGAGTCCTCTTTGCCCGCCGTACTTCATTTAATGCTTCCTTCTTTCCTGCTTTTCCCGTCTTTCTTTCTTCGTGACGAAAGCAAACACAATTGTAGACCTCAATGGTCCGGCAAATACCTTCATGCTTGTGTATGCACGCCATCTTTAATGCCTCAACGCGGCACGACAATGCATTCGCAAATATCACGCCTCATTTGAGTCAAGTGACAAGTCTTTATGAAGGTCATCCGGCCTGGCTCATCCCACCGTTTGCTTTTACTATGCTGCTGTGACACATCCTACCGGTGATCCTGCACTTGTTCAAAAACCTCACATACTTTTTTTAGGTGCAAGTTTCCCCATTGTGGGACTATTAAAGGCTTTCATATTCTGATGGTTATTGAACCTACAGAATTTATCCATCCGTCTGTCCATTTTTTTATGTTTATCCTCACAAGGGTACACTCTGAACTGGTTGCCTGCCAATGGCAGGGCAAACATTTGCCACGAGAGAAGATTTACTGTGTTCCATTAACCTGACATGCATGTTTTTGGAAGGCGTGAAGAAACCAGAGTACCTGGAGAAAACTGACGCGGGCACTGGGAGAACATGGAAACTCCACATTGGGAGGCCGGATCGGGTCTTGAACTCACGACCTCTGCACTGAGAGGAAGCTAAGCAGTCAAACAGATTCCAAAAGCCAAATAAAATAGTTTTTTAGAACATGCCACCACAAGTCAATTTTATAACTTCGTTACTAAATTTTCATTGACAGAGACGCGAAAAGATGCATCCATGCACCATCACTGTGTTTTCTTAGCAAAACATCACCTCAATTACTGTCATGATCTGGTTGGCGACCAACGGGGGGCGCTGTTGGCCCCGCCTGCACCTGCACAGGTGCTGGTCGTCCCGATCAGATTGGCGACCAACGGGTAGCGACGTCAGCCCTGCCTGCAGCCTTGCAGGTGCTGGTCGTTTTAATCACTGACACTTAAAAGGACACCCGGCACGACCATCCGGTGTTGGTTCATTGTTTGCTGCAGGTTTGTTGCATGCATTGTGTATGCTGTGCATGTGTTTGTTTAACCTTGGTTAACTTTTACTTTTGGTCTTCTTTTGATACTTTGTATTTTTTCTGTTCAGAAGATTTTGATGTTTTACATTTTGTTCCTGCTGATTTTTTCATTTTAAGACAATTTGTCAAACAATCTCCTGCTCCCTCCTGCCTGCTTTTTGGGATCCGCACCCACCATCACCACCTCGCAAACCGTGACAATTACCCATACAAGGAAGGTTTCTTTTTTTGTGTGCCACTGTTTCTCTGGCTGCGGAGACTGTAGAGTTGGAACATTTATGCAGACACATTTCGAACATCATCCACACACACGTGCGCACAAAGAAACAATATTTGATTGTTGGCATCACTCGCGGCAAGGTCAACAGCTCATACACCAATCAATAAGCGATCCGTCGAATGAAGTGAGGGCCTCCCCTCCCCAGCAAGCTACCTTTAACACATTGATAGAACATGCCATTTGAAGCTGGATTACTTTGCTCCATTATTCACCGGCACTCTAGCTTGCGAGCCACCTCAGTGCAGCACCCCCACCCCCATTACCTTTCTCTAACGAGGGTTCGCCTGCATGCCCTCACATGGAATTCAGATGGGTTATCGCGCTTTAATTGCGGCCGATTGCCAAGTGAGATTAACAAAATTAGGTCGTTTTTGCGGCTGCACACATTCTTCTTGCTTTCATCTCGCCACTGATCAAGCGGCTTGCTAACCGGAGGTTGCAGTCAAAAGAGGAAATGGTCAGAAATTACACGCGGCATTTCTGTTATTCAAACATACATTTAACCTCTGGCATGAGTGAGTCAAGGGGAGATGAAACGTGGATTTAAGGGAGGCGGCACTCTTTGCTTTAAATGTCAGCAGTGGCACAGCACATGGACATGTGGAGCAAAGTAGAGCGTGGAAAAAAAGTCTGAGAGGAGAATTTACGTGTTAATAGGTTCTGACTGGATAGGGAGCCCCCTCCCCTGAACGCCAAATGTCCCGCTGCTGTCAGCGGCAGATGTCAAACAAACACCTCCTCAGGTAGCAGGGGGATAATCACGGCGACAGGCCTGTCTACCGCTGTTCTGACAGGCGGCTCAAACTGACACGGCAGAGGAGAGGTTGCACCTCTGAGGAAGTGTTTCAACGCAACGTGTTTGATGCCATTAGGATACCGTTTGATGTTTGTGTGGCCGAGCAAGCGATGCGGACTTATCTGCTGTTAGTTAGTTTGATGTCTCATGCACGAGACTTACAGGTGGTGTGAGTTAATTGCAGCGGTATAATTGCAGCGGTATGGTCAAGATCGTGGAAGGCACGGATGACACCTGTGCCGGTGGTTCACAACCTTTAATGAGCCAAGTCAAGTTTCCCATGATAAGAAATCTCATGGCACACCGCCACATATTATCCATTCACAAAAAGTGGACAATTTAATTGCCACCTAGTGGAAGAGTGGCTCATTGATCTGCCTGTCTTGATACATCACTCGCATAACTAGATGGCATTCTGGAGCTCTGGTGCAGCCGTCACAACCTGGAGCTGAACACGCTCAAGACAGTTGAGATGATGGTGGACTTCAGGAAACATCCATCACCACAGCTACCCCTCACACTATCCAACTGCCTGGTGTCAACCGTTGAGACCTTCAAGTTCCTGGGAATCACAGTCTCCCAGGACATGAAGTGGGAGGTCAACACCACACTCTATCCTGAAAAAGGCCCAACAGAGAATGTACTTCCTGAGGCTGCTAAAGAAGCATGGCCTGCCACAGGAGGTGCTGCAACATTTCTACACGGCTGTCATCGAATCCATCCTGTGTTCTTCCATCAGCGTTTGGTTCGGGGCCGCCACAAAAATGGACAAAATCCGACTTCAACGGACAGTTAGGACGGCGGAAAAAATCATTGGCACCGCCCTACCCACTCTCGAGGACTTGCACACTGCAAGAATCCAAACTAGGGCGCGGAAAATCCTACTGGACCCTCCGCACCCTGCCCACCACCTTTTCCAGCTACTCCCCTCAGGCAGGCGCTACCGATCCATGCACACCAAATCCAGCAGACATTTAAACAGCTTCTTCCCCCAAGCCATTAACTCTTTGAACTCTTTCAACAGTAGCCAAAATGGAACTGTATAGTGCCACTTAGCAGTTTTTTTGACAACGATACTAGTGCAGCGTGTTCTACCGGAAACAAATTCCTTGTGTGTCCTACATACTTGGCAATAAAGATGATTCTGATTCTGATTCTGATTCTGAAGATAACTTGCTTTGGAATAAATACATTTTGGGATCAAGCAAGGGATATGTGATCACTACCTGCAGTATACCTGATGATTTCTCATGACACTGTCATGGACAACAACCAACTCCCAATCTATATGCACCCCCAGTCATGTCCTTATCGCCCGACATTCCACAGATAAATTGGACTGTGTTATTCTTACGACTTTACGACCTCTCAATATTGAGGATACTACATGCATACTGGATTTGGGGTCATTTTATTGTCCCGTTAGATCGCTGCTTGATGATGACCGCCTCTATTTCATGTTCCACACACCAGACAACAAACAAAATTTGATACAGCCTTTCAGTCTGTTGCCCCCGAATTGAAGAATGCACTTCCTTTTCAGCTCAGAACTGATACACCACCTCTCTCTCTCTCTCTCTCTCTCTCTCTCTCTCTCTCTCTCTCTCTCTCTCTCTCTCTCTCTCTCTCTCTCTCTATATATATATATATATATATATATATATATATATATATATATATATATATATATATATATATATATATATATATATATATATATATATATCAGTGACGTGCGGTGAGGTTCATGTCTGGTGAGGCACTGACGTCATCATAGTCAGATTTACAAACATATGAACTCTACAGAGTAGTTTATTCACCATTTGATTGGCAACAGTTAACGTATTTTGTTTAATATTTCATGTCAGCATTCTTTATATATACAAACTGTAGCATAGAAAAATATAATTAAAAAACCTTTACTTGTAAATGAAGTCCATGCGCCGCTCCTTCTGAAGAAAGGCATCGATAACTTCTTTGTAGAAGCCTTCCTTATCTTATTTCAGTTTTAAAACTCTCTCTGTCTCAACGGAGATCACTGCCAGTGACGAAAGTCATCCTTGATCAGTCCTGTTCCGACTGTATGTTTTCAGTGCTGAGAATGACAATCTCGTCTACTTCTACAGCAACAAATGGGGCTGCACCGATCTCCTTTTTAATGTCATTTCTAATGACATCACCAACTACTTCAATTAAATTGTTCTGTATTCTGTTTCACAGGCTAGAAAATACAGTGGATATCCCAAAATGACTCGCTAGCCTGTCATCTGTCTCAGCGAAAGTATGTAATAGTTCAACATAGTTGCCACGATTAGCAGAGCCTTTACTTTCATTGTTTCCACGAAATGCCAGCTGTTGTTTGGCAAGGAAGCAGGTGGCATTGATGAGATATTTTAAAATCTCCCGGTTCATCTTTACCTTAGCATTGTGGATGCTGATGTTGAGTCTTCGCTCATTTTTGATGAGGCTCCGTTGTAAATTTTTCCGGTCGCAATATCCCATTTGAGTCCAGACATTGTCACAAGTTGAGAACAGAAGGCAGGAAAAGCAGAAAAGGCGGTTTCTTGCTGGACATCCACACAGCCAGCCTTTTCGTGTGTACCAGTCCGCCTGAAAAGAGCGAGTATTGTGTCCCGTTGTCTGAAGCAAACCTTTTAGCTCCGGTGTTGGTCTTCCTTTAATTATTACCTCCGGCTTCGATTGAAAGTCCAGTTTAGAAAATTCTTTCAATTTAGGTATGTAATCCTCCATTCTGAAAATGAGGCCAAGCAACACGAAAAAATTGGATTGGATTGGATTGGATTTGCCTTTATTAGTCTCACAGTGGAGAAATTTACATTTCACAGCAGCAGAGTGATGAAAGGAATGAAAGTAGAAAAACAAAATACATGAGCTGCTGGAAAGGCAGCCACTCTCGGGGCGCCGTCTTGAAGTCAAAAGAACAAAAAACCTAAATAACAAATAATATGACAGCATAGAGACAATATGACAAAACAAAGACACAGAGAGACATTCATTCTTCAGGACTTGCTGTACCCTCTTTGTGATGACATGAAGCAGTTCTAGATGAAAGAGGAGAGGATCAAAGCGTCTTTCCACCAGTGGATCAGGGACATCATGGTGGAATGTGCACGTCGACTACAAGCTAAATGTTGAAAGCAAACACGCAGCTGTAGCATCCATTGACGAAAAGCGATTGAAAAAGACTGCAGGGTTGCATTTTACTTGCTAACTGTTTACTATAGCTTTCTGTCTCTAATTCTATTATTCTGGAGACGTGGAGTCGGAAGTATCTCTGGAACACACAACACACTCACAAGCGCCCCCTGTCATGAGGCGGGAGAACTGTTTGCCTCACCTACGCACAGTGTTTTGATAAAAATAAAACAAAATAAACACTGTAGTACAGTGTTTATAATGTACAATGACTCTACAGTATATACACCAGCTAAACTGTAGAAATTTAGTTCATATACTAAACATGCTTTAATAGCGATATGCAGAAGGACAGCAATGCGGTCTCATGCAGAGCAAGCCAGCACAGTAAGCATAGTGATTGCGCAATCCATGTTGAGGCTCAGCCGGCTGCTGCCTCACCGCTCATCTCTACTTAGTATTTGAACGGTAAATGTGAAAATTCAGCGATTTTGAAAAAAATCCTTAGACAGTGAAGTTAAATGGACAAGAACTTTAAAGGACAAATCACTAAATACATATAACTGTTTAATTTATTTTTTATTTTTATTTATTTAGCCTTCCATGATGACAGGTGAGGCACTGCCTCTGCTGTATATATATATATATATATATATATATATATATATATATATATATATATATATATATATATATATATATATATATATATATATATATATATATATATATATATATATATATATATATATAAATCCGCGTCTCACCCACCCCATTTTTTTTTTTTTTTAGCTCGGGTCCTCTACCAGAGGCCAGGAAGCTTGAGGGTTCTGCGCAGTATCCGTGCTGTTCCTAGCACTGCGCTTTTCTGGACCGAGATATCCGATGTTGTTACCGGGATCTGTTGCAACCACTCGTCGAGTTTGGGGGTCACTGCCCCGAGTGCTCCGACCACCACGGGCACGACTGTCACCTTTACCTTCCAGGCTCTCTCCAGCTCCTCTCTGAGCCCTTGGTATTTCTCGATTTTCTCATGTTCCTTCTTTCTGATGTTTCCATCACTCGGGACCGCTACATCCACGACAACGGCTTTCTTTTCCCCTTTATCTATGACCATGATATCTGGTTGGTTGGCCATTACCATCTTGTCGGTCTGTATCTGGAAGTCCCACAGGATCTTTGCTCGGTCTTTCTCCACCACCTTGGGAGGTGTTTCCCATTTTGACCTTGGGGTTTCTAGTCCATAGTCCGCACAGATGTTTCGGTAGACTATGCCAGCCACCTGGTTATGGCGCTCCATGTAGGCTTTCCCTGCCAGCATCTTACACCCTGCAGTTATGTGGTGGATTGTCTCAGGTGCCTCTTTGCACAACCTGCACCTTGGGTCTTCTCTGGTGTGGTACATCCCTGGCTCTGGTGTTCAGGGCCTGCTCTTGGGCAGCCAGGATGAGTGCCTCTGTGCTGTCCTTTAGGCCAGCCCTCTCTAGCCACTGATAGGACTTATTGAGATCAGCCACTTCTGCTATGGTTCGGTGGTACATCCCGTGTAGGTAGGGGCTTTCCCCCCCATGATTGTCCCTCTTCCATCACCTCATCCTCTGTTCCCCATTGTCTATGTCTATGTCTATATATATATATATATATATATATATATCATCTCATCTCATTTTCCGTACCGCTTATTCCTCATTAGGTTCGCGGGGGTTGCTAGTGCCTATCTCAGCTGTCTTCGGGCACGAGGGGGGGGACACGCTGAATTGGTTGCCAGCCAATCGCAGGGCACACAAAGACATACAACAGTCACTCACACACTCACACCTAGGGACAATTTGGAGTGGTCAATCTGCCTGCCATGTTTTTGGAGTGTGGGAGGAAACCGGAGGACCCGGAGAAAACCCACGCAGGTCCGGGGAGAACATGCAAACTCCACACAGGGAGGCCGCACCGGGACGCGAACCGGCGACCTCTGCACTGTGAAGCCGGTGTGCTAACCACTCGACTACCGGGCCGCATATATATATATATATATATATATATATATATATATATATATATATATATATATATATATATATATATATATATATATATATATATATATATATATATATATATATATACAGTAAAGTCTCGTTATATCGATATTCAAGGGAGTCCGAAAAAATATCTGCATTAAACAAAAGCCGCCAAAAGAGGGCAGCCAAGCGCCATATAAGAAACGGAGCTGGCCATTAGCTCCCTTTTTTTTGGGTCAGAGATGTTCCCCCAATGTTGCCTCAAAATGGCACATATAATTCTTTAATGATTGTAAACATGTATGCTTTAATCTTCAGAACTACAGTGTATTTGAAACATATTCATAACTGGATTCACAAGCAATGCAAGACGTCTTGGCGTGA
The DNA here is from genome assembly GCF_051943395.1 of Hippocampus bargibanti. Classification (NCBI taxonomy): domain Eukaryota; kingdom Metazoa; phylum Chordata; class Actinopteri; order Syngnathiformes; family Syngnathidae; genus Hippocampus; species Hippocampus bargibanti. Next base: position 19,182,523 of record NC_142734.1, read on the forward strand.
AGTCATTTTTATTTGCATTTGAATAAAAAGTGACATCGGCTGTCCTTTAATACACAGTATGGAATGTTAATAATTTTCAAAATCATCGCGCTTCAGCAGACAAAACAAGAAACATTGTTGCAAAAAACGATTGCATTCATATACAGTACAGTGGGCATGTACATAACACAACAGGGAAACTGCAACGCTTACATCTTACTGTATTATGTATACAATTTAAAAAAGTCATCAATCTTCTTCTGCTTCCCATTTTTACCTTTTAACACAAACACTTCAATCTCGTCTGCTACACACGAGCTAGCGTCTGAAAATGAAAATGGCTCTGCTACACGGGTGCTGGGCACGTAACCAAGTCACCTGACCAAGTCGACCAATGGCGCGACTGATGGCGTGACACGTAACCAAGACACGTGACCAAGTTGACCAATGGCGCGACCGATGGCGTGTCACGTGACAAAGTCACGCGGCCAAGTCGACCAATAGCGCGACCGATGGCGGCTCATGTGACCAAGTCGACCAATGGCGCGACCGATGGCGGCTCACGTAACAAGACACGTGACCAAGTTGACCAATGGCGCGACGGATATATCGATATAAACAACAAAAATGGCCAGCGGGGGATGAAAAGGAGCACCGTAATAACCGGGTATTGTACTAAACGGTAGTAATTATACATAAAAAGACTAGAAATGTGCAAGGGAAATGAAAATAGTATCGTAATAAGCGGTACTATCGATATAACCGATATCGATATAACGAGACTTTACTGTATATATATATATATATATATATATATATATATATATATATATATATATATATATATATATATATATATATATATATATATATATATATATATATATATATATATATATATATATATATATATATCTCATCTCATCTCATTTTCCGTACCGCTTATTCCTCGTTAGGGTCGCGGAGGTTGCTGGAGCCTATCTCAGCTGTCTTTGGGCACGTGGCGGGAGACACCCTGAATTGGTTGCCAGCCAATCGCAGGGCACACAAAGACAACAGTCACTCTCACACTCACACCTAGGGACAAGTTGTGAAACCGGTGTGCTATCCACTCGACTACCGGGCCGCCCCTATATATATATATATATATATATATATATATATATACAGTAAAGTCTCGTTATATCGTTATTCAAGGGAGTCCGAAAAAATATCGATATAACCGGGACTATCGATATATCCGACCCTGTTTGCATGTAATTTTCTCCGTGCGTGCATAGAAATAGTATCGATATAACCGGGACTATCGATATATCCGATATCGATATAACGAGACTTTACTGTATATATATATATATATATATATATATATATATATATATATATATATATATAGAGAGCAGCAATCACAGTTTGGTTAATGTTATTATGTCTGCTAATTAGCTCACCTTCTCTCTCTGTCTCTCTTGCTTTCTCTCTCTGTCTCTCTTGCTTTCTCTCTCTATCTCTCGCTTTCTCTCTCTGCCTCTCTCTCTCTGTCTCATTCTCCCTCTCTCTCTCCCTCTCCCTCCCTCTCTCTCTCTGTCTCCCTCTCTGTCTCTTTCTCTCTCTTTCTCTGTCTTTCTCTCTCTCTCTCTCTCTCTCTCTCTCTCTCTCTCTCTCTCTCACTCTCTCTCTCTCTGTGTACACACACACACACACACACACACACACACACACACACACACACACACACACACACACACACACACACACACACACACATTGCGATTTGGCTGCAACCACTTGAAGCAGCAATCACAGTTTGGTTAATGTTATTATGTCTGCTAATTAGCTGCAGTGACTGGCAATGACTTTTCAGTAATTAAAATCATGAAATATTCAGTCGTACTACATTTACAGCCACTTTCTTTAACGGTGATGCTGTACTGGCAATTAATATTCATTTACATTGCCCAACATTGGGTTTGTTTTTGCCAGGAGAAACGGATGTAACTTCACAGAGTCCCTTACTTTTGTCAATTTGGAGATTCTGTGCATCTGCCCTCCTACCTCACGCGAATTACTGTAGTCTGACTATAAATTCATTGTGGTGTCGCTATGTCAATCATGATATGCCACAACACTAATTGGTCCCGATGTCACTCAGTGTGAGCGTGTAAAAATCATAATCATGCATTACTGACCATTGTGATACTTTCACGTGGTGAAAATACAACAAAAATGAAATCAAATAGTTTAGTCATTAAATCTCCGCTGGTCTTCCGTGGTGTACAATTGTATATTTTGGCAAACTGCAGCTGAAGACAAAGCTAGAGTGGTCACCAGACAGCCACAGGACTGACACAAAGAGACAGAAAGATCGGTCTTTTCTCTGACAATCATAAAATTGCAGACGCTTAGCTACTTTATTTAAAGTGTTGGCATGGCTTACTCTGTTTCTCTCTGTTTTTCTCTCTCTCTCTCTCTCTCTCTCTCTCTCTCTCTCTCTCTCTCTCTCTCTCTCTCTCTCTCTCTCTCTCTCTCTCTCTCTCTTCTTCTTCTCACGCTCTCTGTCTATCTCTCTATCTCACTCTCTCTGAATACACACACCTTCTGAACCTCCCCATGGGTCTCAGAGGGAAGCAGAATAAGGATTTTGCAATGAAACTTTTAGTGAATCTGGCTGCTCCAGTTCCATGTCAGAGAACCCTCCCCCACAGACTACCCCAACCTCACACACCCTTTGTGGCTGTCATATATCGCTGTTATTATTTTGAGTGGAAGAGTCCAGTGTTATTATTTTTTTATTTCAACCCCTTCCCCAATACTCCCAGCACCTGTTTGCAAATAATTTAACGGTTTCTCTTCCTCTGCATCATCTTCGGCCGCTTCATCTTCTCACAACTGTGTGCAACACCTTCATCTTCTCCTGTCTTCATCATTCTCTTCTTCACCAATTGCCAACCTTCCCCCACTGTCGCCAACCTTCCCCCACTGTCGCCACCCCGCCCGCAGCTTTGCGGGCTGACGGCTTGATGGCCGTTTCGACAGGCCAGCATTGAGGTAAAGCAGTGTGACGGAAGAGTTTTGTTAAGCTCAGAACAAAGGCTCTGAGATGCCAGGCCGGGCCATTGTCCTGTGCACATATTGGCCTCTTTTGCAGGATTTAATGCAATGTTTACCTCCAGCCACTCACTGCTATTAATCAGAAAGGAGCTCCGTCCTGTGAGATGCACTTCAAGGTGACGGAAGGGAAAGTTTTAGATAGTGTCGATGTGTGTATGTATGTGTGCGTGCGTGCACATGTGTGTGTGTGTGTGTGTGTGTGTGTGTGTGTGTGTGTGTGTGTGTGCGTGTGTGTGTGTGTGTGTGTGTGTGTGTGTGTGTGTGTGTGTGTGTGTGCGTGGGCATGCATGCGTGTTTGTGTGCGCAGGTTTGTCTGTGTGTGTGTCTGGACTGTCCCCTGCATGCTCTCTGGATAAACTGAAAGAAGTGCTCAGTGGGATTAGAGAATGAGTGTTGTTTTGGGGTACGGGGGGTGAGGGGGAGTCATTGGACAGAACACACAGAGGGATTCTGGGAGTTTTTTTTTCCTGACCATGTTTTTGGGCAAGTCCACCTACATGATACACTGACTCTGATTTTGTAAAAGTTGTCATCGGAGGAAAACGATGAATGGCTGCCACTTCAGGGGAAATTCAGGGAAAAACGATTCCATATAAATGAAAAAAAAAAATGTGCCGGCGTCTTCAGGAAACATGCCATAGTGGTTTGCCTTTGTTTTTACATAAATTTCAAAGCTAAATTACACAGCAATAAAGGCAGGCGAAGGCGCCGTAGTGGAACCCAATGTTACTTTGACGAGCACATAAAGATTGGCAGTCGGTGCCAGCAGAACCCATCTGTGCTGGAGATTGGAGGACTTTGATTGGTTAACGTTTAAGGGCAAAGCCCCACACCACCTGCAATACAACCCTCAGAATGATTGACAAGGCACGACTCTAATTGTTTTAAGAAGAGAGATAGTAAATCCTCTTCCTCTTGCTGCAGTAATTAAAGGGTTAACCGGATCAAAGAATGCAAAGACTTGGTGTTTTGCCCCTCCCTTGGCAAAACAGTTACAAAATTACAGCAGATAAGAAGTGAGCACTGTTTATGCAATCAACCTAACGAAGAAACAAAACCATTTAATGCGGCAAAATCATCATTCATCTGCATTATAATTGCCTCTCTTTCACACATCTACCAACATGCTTAATTAAAATTGTGATTAAATGCGGTGATGATGCCGGCAAAGACACATGCACACACACACACGGCTTACACACACACATCCCACTACCTAAACAGGTGCAGTTTAAAAGTAAAGGGAAAAAGCTCATTAGCCTGAGAAATTGTTGAATTGCCTGCAAGAATTTGTGTTAATTTCAGTCACTTATGGGGTAATTTATGGTGTGTCTGTGTGTGTGGGGAAGGGTATAACTTGAGGATCATTACAGCAACACACACATGGCATGCATGAAGGTGAAGCTTGTGGCTAAATACACAAACTACGTATTTGAATATTGGATTTAGGTGCAATGTAATTCTTTAAATGGACGAAAGGAAAGTTGCGTAAAACGTTGATGAGACCATGTTTGGACAGTCCCACTGAAGAAAAGACAGGAGGGAGATGAGACGAAGATGTTGAGGTTTCCTTTAGGAGTGACCAGGTTGGATAGGATCACGACTGAATATATCAGAGGGACAACTCATATCGGAGGTTTTGGAGAGAAAGTCAGAAGAGGCCAGACAGATGATTTGGACATGTCCAGAGGAGAGAGAGTGACCGTATCAGGAGAAGGATGCTGAGCTTTTGTCAAAGAGGACATGAAGGTAGCTGATGTGAGAGAGGAGATCCACAAAACCGGGTTAGATGGAGCACACTGATTCGCAGTGGTGACCCCTGAAGGGGAAAGTCGAAAGGAAAAAAAGAGATGCAATGTACTTCTTCACCATGCAATGCAAGTCAAGATAACACAATATGTAACTGGTGGCGCTGATTTTTTTTTTTTTTTTTTTTTTCCATCTGGACTGTGATGGGAGCACCGCTCGGCATGTTGGCCGCAGTCCTCATTCTCACTCAGACTTTCCAGAAGCTTCACAGATACTGCTGATCTGGACCTCTCATGTTCACTACCCCTAGTAATTACCTGTCATTGTACATCATTATAGTTGGCAATGCTGAAATGTCGGATCAGGAACAAGACAGTGAGCCAAACCTTTCCACCATATTGGGGGAAAAAAATTGGCTGCAGAAAGTTCCGCTAGAGCTAGCCTTCTGACGACGGGTGTTTGTGCCATCAGTGTGGCGCTTTTGTTTATGCTGTGGTATGGGGGTGGGGGGGGGGGGGGGCAGTCATTACGGTCGTCGTTACGTCATAGTTTGTTGGGAAAGAAAGAGAATTGGAAATTTCTTCATGAGTGAAACCTGAGTCTCCTCACTTTCTTTTTTTAAACACTGTCTCCTCATCCGCGCCAACTCACGTTGACATGAGTTTTATTAGCTAACCTCCACAGGAGGTTTCATTTGAGCTGTTTTGTTGCAAATGATACAGGGGGGGGGGAGCATTTCTCGCTACTACTACTTAGATGCCATTGAGCAAGGCACTGTCCTCAATACTGGCTCCTTAAATTCCTTACGTGCATGCATGATTCTGAATTGGTGATGCAGGGTGCCCAACAAAAAAAATGCCAGCAAAGAGTAAATTGGATTTTATACTTTAGGGCGCACAATTGCTGCAATAATGAAAAAATAATAAAAATGTAGCACAAATGTCACAAATCCAACTTTGTGTCCATCCTGGGGGTTTCCTTCAGTTGCAGTAAAGGTCCTTCTTGATTATTTCATGTTGTCAGTCCCTCTCCAAGCCCGCTGCTCGCTCGCTCCCTCCCTCCTCATCCTTGAAGCAGGTCAGCCAGTAAGTGACAAGGTATTTCGCTGTTTTGTGAACCTTTGCCAGACTGATTATTCACTGCAAGTGTCGTGTAACTGAGCTGCTTGTAGCTCGCCCGACCGACTGTGCAAAATAAGATAGAGGGCAGATTTTTTTTCTTTTTTTTTTTTTCTTTCACTGACATTGAATACACCGTCCCGACCTCACCTCCTTTCCTCAATTCCACGCTCTTGGTTATGCACAGATAGTAAAACAGATAACCTGAGGTTGAGCTTGCACACGTACATACTGTTGTGTTCCACCTGACAACATTTACATGCTTGCTGCAATGATCTGTGACCGCCAAGTAGGCATTTCCACCTCCAGCCATGTGCTGAGTCATTCCTGGTCTGTCGAAATATTGTTGGTCAAAAGCTCTTCTTCCCAACGTAGTCGCCGGCCTTCCAAGTCTCTTGCATCTGATTAAAAAAATATTCATGATATTACAATTCGTTGATGCCCATCCCTGATCATGATTCCATCTATTTTGGAAACAAATGTGAAATTAATTCTCTGATCTCCGTGGAGTACCTGTTGTGATTTTATAATTCTAAGTGTTTCTGCCAACTGGATATAAGAGATAATATTATTATAATGGGTGTAGCCGCCTGACTCGTGGAACAGATGTGTTGCTGCGCTTTGCCTCGCACACAGCAGATGGAGGAAGCCTCTCGTGTGTCGTATTAAAAACTGTACCTTGTTTATAGCCTGAGGCACAGTGTGGGGACAACAATGTGTTTATCAGATAAATTGCTACCCTAAGTGTCTCCCTATGATTCAAACATATTTTTTCTGCCGGAGTTCACAGGGCTGACATGATGGGATGATGGCGCTTAGGTGAAAGAGCTGCGCGTACAGTGACAACAAAGCAAAGACGTGTGGGGAAAAGCCCTGTGGAAAGCGACTGAGAAAGACGGAGCGCGAAACCTGGTGTGAGGGCATCGCATACTAAATTAGTACAGCACAAGGGTGGGACAGTGGGGTAGATGGGGTTTGTGGAATACACTCACACACAAAAAACAAATAAACAAAAAAAAAAAGCCTCGAGTGAATTTCTATGCGCATAATGCGAGCACGACCTCTGAAGTATGCCAGCGTTCTTCAGGTAACAAGATTACGTGGGCACCTAATTGATCCATTCGGAGGAGAAATGACGGGCCTCTAAAGAGGCCACGGCTTTGGAAATGCAGTTTATGAAACAGGCATTCGTAAATTCCAAGAAATCAAGATGTCACTTTTATTACATCTCGGAGCCAGATGGGCATTAAAGGCAACGCTCATCCTCTCCATCACACCTCACCGTCTTTTGTCTTTCTTCCTTTTCACGCAGGAAAGCTCACTTCTCAACATACAACGTCACTGTGCTTCAATATGGCTATTGGTTGCAGTGAGTTTATTTTTTTTCTCTGGAGTACAGTATTGCGCTGAGCCACTGCAATCTTGTTGCGCTCAAGAATACGACAGATTACCCCCCAAAAAATATGCATACAGTTGAAACTTGATTTACAATGACTCACAGTTTGAATAATTTAGAATGACCTTTTTTTCCCTGTGTCTGTGAATATGTTACAGAGGTCACCTCTCCGATCCGTCTTCTCTTCCTCTCTTGTTCCTTGACTCGCGTGTTTTGTTACCTTCCTGATAGGTGGACGCATCAAGGTCCTCAGTTCGTCTGCAGGCCCTCTGCGTGTGTATCAACTATGCCTGTGGATGTTTCTCTGACACGACAGGCTGTTATAGCCAATCTGAGCCGATAGCAGGGTTCCGTAGCGACTCGTCTCTCCAGTTCAAAATGCGGCGTTCTGCATTTCACCGTCTAAAATATGCACGTTTCGTATGAAGACAACGCCATCCTAGGCAAGGCTTAATTAGCATCCAGAACTGTAATGCAAATGAATAATGCAGCAAAGACTGATGCAAACGGATAGAAATATAAGATGATAGCAAAGTAGCTCAGAGAGGAAGTTACAAGAAGCATTCCGATGCCGCCATCCACAATTAGGAGAGCCCACTTGCCTGATGTTTGCCTGGATTCTCCTTTTCCCATTGCAGTAGTTCATTTCCAGTATCAGTAAATAATAAGAAGTTGGTGATGCTTGCATTTTTAATTCCGCCTCGCCCCCTCCTCGCCGCACTTTCCCCTTCCTCAGTTCACTGGATGACATCTGCTATCAATGCTAAGCAGGTGTTCCCGTGCAAGCAGACATGCGCCCCTGTTTGTGTTTCGCCATCACCGCCACCGTGCACCCAAATGAGCAACATGATTAAGAATCCTGTAAATTTTTGAAAGGAAACGGATGGCTGCCCGGCTAGAACATAATTACACCGCCACCGACATGCGCAGCTCGCCGCCGCCGCTGCAGCCCGAGCCAAAGCAACAGCAGAGAATTAATAATATATATTGGCATCTTTGCTTGTAATTCATAAATGAAATAAAATGGAGGTGTATCCGCAGATAAGAACCCCCAAGGCGTAATAGATTTGATCGTCTTCCACGATGTGTTACCTGGCAGTTTTACTTCTCCACATCTTTTTGGTTTGAAACTCATTTATTTGCAAAATGAGGCCTATGCACGCGCTCCCTTTTTTGCCGTGACATGAGGCTAGTCGCCGCCTTGGACGATTACCTCTGGTGCCTCAAGTGGTATCCCACTTCCTTCCCTTTAACTTCAAAGGCGTTCGCCACATTAAGTTGGTGATTTTTTTTTTATGTGTGCTAAATGAAGCACCACTATCTTTTCTCTTATGTCAGAACGAGGGCGCGGTGCCGCCAGTGAACTCTCAGGAGGTCAAGTTAAGGTGGAGAAATTACTTTAGTTGGCTTGCTGTCTCTTTGAGGAAGCATAGTTTTAGCCAGTAGCGTGTTCATGGCGAGTTCATGCATTTCCATCAAGTTTTGATGGGTACAGACAATGGCCCTTGTAGAGGATTTTGTATAATTTTGATTTCTAATCAGCTTCACACAATCACATGTAATGTTTGTCGCCTCGCAGAAAGTTGACCAAGGTGTTTGTCAAGAGGTACGATGAAACAGGCGGTTTCTCAGGCTGCTGGGAAATGAACCGGGTAAGCGCGGGCTGCTGGGTTGCGATGGCGGCGGTGCGGGGGTCGAGAGTGAGGGGAGGGGGCAGACGAATAAAGGGGCCGATTGTGTCTGGTGCCAGTCAGTCGTAATTAAGAGCCCGGGGCTGGGGGGGTAGGGTGAATAATGGGCAGGGGTGTATATGCTCGCTGATGGACCTGGAGACTTCACCTCACATGCACATTAATGTGCACAGTGACACATCCTTGAGCCGCGTCTTTTATATGGAGCTGCTCACCTGAAAATAATGGCGGTGGCGTTGGGTGGGGGGGATGCAAATGAGGCCGGAGGTTAGCGTGGGAAAAGTGGGGCAGGGGGGTGGTAGGTGATCCTCCGGGCAGAAGTGGGAGGGAAGGGGGTGATGCTCATTGTTTGCAACCTCAGTTTAAAAATACCCACTATGCACCTCCTCCTCACCCCCTGCTCCGTGTCACCTCTGTGGCCCCCGGCGCGGCCGAGCAGAGCGAGCCAGTGATCTATGGTTTGTTTAACAAAGAGGGAGGGGTCAGCTCCATTTATCAACCAAACACAGGATCCCGAAGACAATATCATAATGTGGCATCATGTGTTTTTGTAATACATGTTTGAGTGACATGAAGCTACTGTGTTCACTAATTTTCCTCTCCTCTTCTTTTTTGGGTCCTCCTCCTTGTGCACCTGCTGTATCCAAAGCAGGTAAGCTTGGAGTAATTCTTCTTTCAAATAACAACATTCTCCAGCACTTAAACCCTCAGCTTTTTGTGTTGCTCATGATTATTCAAAGAGCTGTAAAAACATGTGTTGGTTGTCTAAACCAAGCCGCTCTGCGGCACCCAGCCTGCTTGATGGCACCGCTGACACCGCTGTACCATTTTCTTGCTTTATTATTATATATTGGCCATTCCGCTCAGCTCAACTGTCTCCTTTATCACCTGTTTAAGTAATTTCTGGAAACAGGATGCAGCAAACATGCGCATATACTTGTCCACATACGCAAACACATACACAGTTGCTCTCAGCTTTCGCTCATCAAAATTTAATTGTGGCCCGTGTTACAGTTTTTTTCCCGAATAAAGCACACTTAAAAGACGTAGATGCAAATGACGCTGCATTATTAATGTGGTCTGGCAGCACTTGTAGGTTTAAACATTTGCGAGGCCACCTTGATGTCAGTAATTACCTTCACCGTGTCTGCCGTTGTCATGAATAAGCTATTTCCTACGAGCAAAGGCCACGCCTGATGAGCTTTTAGAGTGGCGCTGCGGCCAACTTGTGTTTCGCCGCTTCTGCATCATTGACTTTAACATGTGGTGGTAGGGGTTGGCAGGAACAGCATCGAGACGTTCATGCACGCAGGACTCCATTGCGTTCAGTTGTCTTCTCCGTTTCAGAGTTAACATGGATCCATCCCCATACTTTTCCGGCCACATTGTCACTGATGAGTGCTTATCAGTGGTCCCAAGTATCAACGTCCAAATACTGATTATTGGACTCATTTTTTTACACATTAAATATCCATTAACAATGGATATAATTATTATTACGACTTTATTTTTATTTGTACTTCCAGCATTTGAAAACAATTTCTACATGGGCGGACTCAAAGCACTGTTACGGTACTGCAGTCCGCTTCCGATGACGCAGCATCAGGAGCAACTGGGGGTTCAGTTTTTTTTTCTTGTTTTTTTTTTCTTCCTGAAGAACACTATGTCATGGTTGTAATTGAATCAAATCACCAACTGCTGGGTTGGGAAGCAAACAATTTACCAACGCAGTGAGCCACGTCCCTCCAAATGTTTTTAGCCACAAAAAAAAAAAAAAAAAAAAAAAAAAAAAAAATTTTTGGTATTAAACAATTTTCATTCAAAAAAGTCAAAACAAAACAGATAGCTATAGTCTGTTTTTGGCAGTGGTCATCATTTATTCATTTGCCATTGGTGAATTAACGAAATTTGTTGTGTTCATAGCTTAAAAGAAAAAGATAAAGTTAAATGTCTGTTTGTGCATTCACTTACTCTGTGTAAATGCACTTTGATACATTTGAGATTGTTCAATCACTAATTTGACTCAGTACTTCTAATATAATTTAACACACATACCTGTATGTCCTTTAGAGTACTTTTGTCAACTCTGTATGTTGTATATTTTTGGATGAGTGCTTCCTTTCTAAAATCCGCCACGTCTCAGAAACGTTCAAAATTGTGATGTCTCCATAGCAACCAGCGCACCGCACACATGCCGAGCCGTGCGTGTGGTTAGCAATTAGCCTGCTCTCAGCATGTGACACATGAGGTGCAGGTTGTTGGGGTGTCAGGTGTTAACGCACCCATCCGGTCCTGTGACAACCCGCTGTAATATCGGCAAGCTTCCGCCCCAAAAACGTCAACTCGCATGCCGTAACGTTACCCCCAAGAGCAAATGCCGTTTTCCCCGCAGGAGGGTGAGCACATTGACATTGCGGCAGCAACGCGGAGGGAAAACAAAGTAGTGAGAGTGTTCGCTTCCATCGTCTTTACGAGCTGGCAGAATAATTAATATTTAAACATTCTAATAACGTGGCTCACCTTCCATGCACTTTTAAGCAAAGCAACAATATTTTTCACCTGAGGTAATGCCATGATTTTTCTTGCACAATTTCCAGAGCAACACCCCCAACACTACATCACCACGAGAACCTGTTTGTAATTTCCACCTTATTTCTCACACAAAACAAAGGAAAATATTCATGGAGATGAATATTGAAATTAATTTTGCCCATACACTCGATGAGCATGGATGGTCGAGACTGTGGGAAGCCTGCACAACCCCTTGAGGCGCATGCGACTTAAAAAAAAAATGAATCAGAATGCAGGGCAGCAGTATTGTGCACAAAACATTGCTTTTTGCTTCTTAGTGGATTTTTTCTCTCTCTTGTTTTAAAGCCATCACGAATGAGACGTTAGTCTACGTTATTAGCTTGTATCATCAATGAGCAATGTGCCACATTAGACAACCTTCCAAATTTTGAAATAAGCACATGCCTTGCATTTATTTTCATTTTTCTATTTATTCATTTTTTCCCATAGGCACTTAGATGGCGATGCTTTTTTTCATACAAGGTGTTGGTATCTTTTACTTCCAATGGGACTGTGTAAACAAATGCTCAGTAAAACCAGGAACATGATCAACTTTGACGTCTCTAAGGTGGTGGGCTCAAGCGCTGAAACAGTGTAAATGCCTTCAGGTTTGTCATTGATCATGAGGACCAGCGGCAGGTAAATTGAATGACATAAAAAAGAGTTATGCATTAAGCCCGGCTGAGCTTCATCTTTATTAGAACACACTTCTCACCTTGCACCGTACACACAAGCGCTCGTAAAATATCAAGTCGTAAGCTGATTTCCACATATCGTGCTATGCCAATAGATGAATGGATGACTTTAAACTTAAGTTTAAAGTCAACATGAAGGTGTAGCAACTCCTTTTTATCAGTAAAGACAGCCTTCCTTTGATACACGTTCCCTGTGGTTGTTCCCCAGGAAGTTCTGCGGTGCCTCAGGCAATCAACAGGTTTATTGAAGAGGATGCTTAAAGTGTAGGAAGATGACAACAACATTACCTACACAATGGCCCACTTTTCACCGAGGCATTTGTGTGATTTGCTGACGAGTGCTTGAAATGTGTGATTATTTGTGTTGCTGCTATTTAACCTGCTTGGGTCCTTCCCACTCCATTTTCCTCACTGCTCCTCTCCACAAACGGGCCTCATACTGGGCAGCCACTCTCTATTTGTCCCAGTACCATCAGGACCCAACAGGAGAATTCCGTCTAGACTGTCTCACAAGGGTATTTAGCATGCGGACGGTAGGAGCAAATGACTTTCACAATTAGATTAAATCCTCTGCTAATTTACGGCAGCTCTGCGATGCCCCCACTCTTGAGTCATTACTACGACAAGGCAATTATACCCAGAGTGGTCTAACTCTGATGTCCCACAACATATTTCTTCAAATCATTTAGGATGCAGCACTGATCTGTCCGGATTCAGCTACATGGCAGCCAGGTGGTAATCATTTTGGACTTTCAAGTAAAATCATCATTAGGTGACAGTCAAGTAAAAGTATCCTACTGACAAATGTATGATTGTGAAAAGTCGATGGGCACACATTCACATTTGCATTTTAGCACACCCTTTCAAAGTAAGTAAGTCTTGTGGACATGGAAACATCGGTTGTTTCCTCAAGACAACCTGCTCCCTGACCGTCATGGCCATCTCGGTGGCAGTGCCGCAGTTGCTCTTTTTCAGACAAGGCCAGGCTGGAGGGGTGGTGTGTACTCTGCATTACAATACCTACATCTGTCCGCCGTTTTGTTCTTTGTGTTATTATGGTTGCCTTTGTAGGGCTGTCGTGGTAACAGGAGGTTAGAGGTAAAGGCGGTGGGTGGGGAGCTGGGCCGGGGGGGGGGGGGGGGGGGGGTCTTGTGACACAGCTTTTGTTGTGCTTCCATATTTGATCCTCTTAGCAGTTTGCCATGCCTCAGCCCCCTTACTTCTACCCACTGCCACCATTCATACAACGTTTAAAGCCACAAGTCACTGTTAAACAAAAACTATTTGGTTTGTCCCTTGGCAGCAACACACAAACCTTAGCTCAGTTGTTTTATAAGCGGTGTATCTCCTAAATGTGATAGCCACTTTACAGCATCAATTTTCACAGTTTGTTAAAAAAGAGAAAAGTTAATCGCCCCTCCCCCCGGCGTGTCTCTGGAGGGGCCATTACAGACCCTTTATTGTTTCATAGTTGCGGTCATCCTCCTGCTTGCTGCGGTCCAAACAAAGGCCACAGGTTTCATAGCAGGCTCAACTGTGTGAAAGGAAACATGCTCAGATAGTATTTGATTCTGACAGATAGTGAGAAGGCAGCGCAGCAAGGAAACAGCCACTGCACGTGACAGCAGCGCATAAGTCACTTTTGCTTTTTTCTAAGATGTTCTGTATAAAACATATTTGTGCCCGCAGCGCTGCAAACAAGGTGTTGAGTACATCTGAATTGGGATGTCGTTCCTTGTTGACAGCCATCAGAGAGGCAGCCAGGAAAAGGCGTAAGGTGGGAGGGATGGAGCCTAGGAGGTGGTGGGGGTTGTGGTGGGATTGAAGACAAACAGGATTCTAAGCGTTTATTTGTTGTTTTTCTGACATGACTTTTAGATGTTTACCCACAAAGAATTGCACTCACCAGTAAATAAAAAGCTCATTTTTGACAGGAGTTTGTAAGGCCTTTGTCTCCATGGCAATGACCTTGGTAATTGCGACAGTAATTACAATAAGTGGTCATTGTATTTCAAGGTGCAGTGACCTTCATTATCCAAATCAATTTGAGTGACCATCAATTTGATAACTTGCTGCATGCACCGCTGTATGAAAGACATGCGGCTAACGCGGCTGTCGTCCGCCATAGAATAGAATGCTGTTTCTAAGATAGAGCCAGGCGGCCTGCTCTCGGTGCCGACGCCAATCAATATTAACGACTGCTTAAAAAAAAAAAGTAATACCAGTGATGCTTGGCAGACTTAAACAAAGTGCAACCTATTGGATGAACTAGCTGAAGATGCATGGAAATGTCAAAGGTCATCTGCTAAACATGTGTATGATGAAAAGCATCGGTTTGGAAAAAATGTATTGACTTGTGTGTAGACACTTGCAGCTCTATGGAGCCTCACAGAGGTCCACATTCATAGCATGCCACCTGTCTGCAATCCTGCCAAGGGGCAAGCGCCGAGTGCTCTTTCGGTCCCACACATGCACGGCTGTTGAATTATGCACCTGTGTTGTGTTGCTTGTACGGCCAAACAGTTTGTCCGTTTTAATGTGTGTACAAAGTCACAGCAGTCGAGCCCTGCATCGCCTTCCCAAGGTCGCTAAGGCCATTTATCGATGTCCACCGTCTGTAGAGTGGGCACAAGCACGATTGTCTCTTGTATCATCAGATTGTATCACCAGCTTGAACGGAAATGGCGATTGCATATCGATACTTCCTCATATTTCCTTCGCTGGTGTTTGAACAGCTGCAGGGCTTGTAGACATGTGCAGCCAAAATATGTTTGTGATCACGTTAAGCCAAACCCTCCTCCGCCTTAATGCTGACGCATCGCCCAGGACAAAACATCAATTATTCTGTGACCTCATTGCCATGGGTTGGAAAAAAGGGTAATTTGCGCCTGTTTACAAGTTTGGCACACCTGCAGCTCATCCCTCGCCTTGAAGATGCCAGGCACTGCCAGCCACTGCCGTCGCGCGCTGTCACTGAGACGAGCACAGAAAGAGAGGCGGCAAGCGGCGTGAAGTAGCGAGCGAGAGTCCCGCTCTGTGCACTATTCTTCCAGAAGCCTCATACTCGCTTATTGCTGTGCGTGTTAAGAATCAGCCTTTTACACTGGCGTACAATAGAGACAACATTACTTCCACAGTAGCCTCATTATTTCCTCACCCCCTACCTTTTGCCCTACCCTGGTTTACGCTTTCCTTGCGTTATTGTTGGGCTATAATGGCGCTGGGGTAGTTTTGCAATTCCCTCATTATTTAGCTTATTAAGGCTGCATCGACTCTATAATCGTGCTGCATTTGGTGTCAAAGGGGGCGACTGTACTGATTTGCCACATTTGAAGGCAAAACGAGACTGCGAGCTCAATCCAGGCAGGCAGGATGAAATTGCTCTGCAAATAAAGACCATGCGCAAATGCCCCTCGTAGCTGACACACAATGCTCGCTCCGCCTGAAGCAAAGTGCACCTGACAGATAACCCTGCAGATTTGAATGATGTTGCCAAATCACACAAAAAACTTGGTAGCAGCCAAGCTTTTGTGACACTGTCAGGATGTGGCAGGAGAGACTTTTTTATTTGGCACCATACTGGATTGAAAAAGAGAAACAAAGAAAGCGGAGCAACACTGCCACGATTCAGTTTTTTTGCAGCCTCAGCATGACAATAGCAAAGAACACAAATTGATTTATTTACTTCTGATTTGAGTCTGACTTCGAGGCCTGCATATCTCCTCTTTGAACAACATTCAGCAGATGGCCAGAATAAGTGAAGGCCCAAGGCTGACTGAGGCTGCTTCTTTACATGTGATGTGCAGTCATACATTGGGGGGGATCGGTGGGCAATTAAATGATGCACCTTGCGAGGACGCCAGGCAGGAAGTGGCGGGCTTGCAGGCGCTCAGTAACGAAGGCTTAATGACTATTCATAAGTGATTTTCACTATGCCGATACACCCGACTGGGAAGCTTTGCCCTGGAGAGTCGGCGCTGTCACTTTCTCTCACCTCAAAAAAGCACCACCATCGACGGTGTGGGATGTGAGCGAAAAATTACCCTCAATTCTGCTGGGGGCCAATCTCAGGTCGCATGCAGGGGGTGGAACGTTGCATGTATGGAAAGTATGCCAAATTGTTGCAGTGAATACCTTCGCATATGCCAGAGACGTTCAGATTGTTTAGCTAGAGCAGGGGTCGGGAACCTATGGCTCGCGAGCCATATATGGCTCTTCTGATGATTGCATATGGCTCGCCGATAAAACTAAATACATATTCTCGCTTTTTTGCCGTTCATTTCCTGTTGGGGCTGCAGTTGGCGGAAAGCGCAATTTTGATTGGATGACACTGACCTAGGTTGGCGGAAAGCGCAGGTTTGATTGGATGATACCGGCCGTCAGTTGAAACAGGTAAACGCCCCTTTAAATCAGCCCGACAGTAAAAAAAAAAGACGAGTACCCTCCAGCTTGAATGCATCGGAGGATTCACGATTCTAATTTGCAATGAAACAATAACATCGATGAAACAGTCGAATGTCATTGATATTTTAACAAGCCCCATGTTAACGTTTAGCATCAATATACTTCTGCCAGAAGTATATTGCAGATAGCAAGTGTGGAAGCTAATGAGCCGTCTGCAGACTAGCTAGCAGTAACTTTGCCTATGGACCCGGCAAGTTGACTTTCATTCCGATCGTTTGGGTGGATGTTTACCAATCATGAGAAACGGTAAACCATTCATGTTAACGGTGAGTACTATCACAAAGTTATTTTAAATAATACATTCTGACATTTGGTTGAAAAGTGGCCACGCGTGCGTGTTCGCGTGCGCGCGCGGGTGTGTAGTTGTGTGCGTGCGCGCGGGGGTGTGGCTCTCACTGAAAAACATTTCTACATATTTTACTTTTATGGCTCTCTTTGTCAAAAAGGTTCCCGACACCTGAGCTAGAGCATTTATTTCAAACAGCCCCTCCAAGCCGTCCGAAGAAGTCACTCATGATCTTGAACCCCATGTTGGTCCTTGAGGTCACCCCTCTGTGACTCACAGTCTGTCTTGCCGACCATGAATATCTTTGGTGGTAGCATATTTCGACTTGATTGTTGATTCATGAAACTCCATGCACGCTTAGTGCCATCCCTCCTTTATATGCCACGTTATCTGACTCTTATCAACAGGCATTGTTCCCTTATCAAAGGTAAATACAATAATCGGCTCATTAGGCTCATGGGTACTTGGCATGCGTGTTTGCTCAGTAATATGACTATGTTGGGTCAGCCATCCGTGTATGTGTGTGCTTGTGTATGAACTTATGCTTCCAGCGTAACTCCACAGCGCACTAATTGAATAAAGTACCTGAACATTCCTGACTTTTGTCTGTGCCCCCATAAGGCTCATTTTGTGCCAGCTGGTCAGAACCACTATCGGCAGAATCATTGAGTCGGAATGTCTCCAGCACGGTGTCAGTGATTCAACGCCAACTACTCAAATTCACTGGACAATGGGTTCACGAGCTGAACTTGAGGGGAAAAGTCAGTCTCGGGTCTCGCAAGAATCAACGGGTTCCCTTGGTGGTGCGACATCTCAGCATAGAATTTTTTTTCTTCTTCATAAGAGTGTGACGAAGAGGCCGCCTTTCCTCTCTTTATGCCTATTGTTGGCAGCTGTCGTCACCCTCCAAAATAAATGGCTTGAATTAGAATCTTTCACTAGCGGGATGTCAGGTCAAGAGAGGAGTTCCCACCATGTCGGGGAAAGTTAGACCGCCAATTAAACTTGGATATCAGGCAGGTGGTATCACTCTACTAGACCATGTCAGATTTGGAGGTGGGGGGTGGTCGAGTCTTCTGTTGGGTCTCCCCCATAGAAAGCGGTTTTAATTGAAGTAGCAGCTCATCATTACTATTGCTATCATTATTATAAAGCTAGCAATATGGATGATATTTCTGTCCCCAGCCTCCGCTGCTCGTCACCAGCCCGATCACATCAGTCACCTCTCCTCCCTTCCCTCCCTCGTCGTACCGCGCGGACCCCATCCCACCACCCCATCATTACACTGTGGCATCTATCAGATAGTAGCTTAATTAGTGCTGTATAGCACATTAAGCAAGAAGAGTAGCCATGCTCAAACATTTATAAGGTTGAGTATATTTATGATCTGTGTCATAATTCCTTATTGAAAGAACTCAATGTGGCCAGCCCTCCCCCTAGTTCCCCTTTCCCCTTCCTCCCTCTCCTCTCCATCATGGAATGTCAGGAAGTGGTGCAATCCTGAGCTTTATTTCCAATAGACGTCCCTGAGCGCCAGATAAGATTTTCAACACCTACGCACACAGCCGCACAAAGTTTTGGTTTCTGGTGTCAAAACTCAAACACTGTTTTGTCTCTTCATTCTCCGTGCATGCATTTGTTCATTGTGCTGGGTTTATTTTTCTAATTCACCCTCCTCGAAAGTAACGGTAGCTATTTTTAGTGACAAGGGTGCAGCCTTAAGTGGTTTTGGATGGTACTTCACCAGGGACTACCCCCCTCCCCCCGATTTTCACCTTGCCACCACCATCACGCCTATGCTTAAACAAAGGCCAATGAGTTATCGCCATCTCTCAGGGTTCTTTGCTTTCTCTGCCACTCAGGCATGGCTTTATCCACATCTCGTCCGAACGAACCCGGAGGGTCATGTTTGTTTAAAACACAAGAACTCATCCTTGAGAAGTCCAATTCTCTCCTCTTTTCTCTTGTCTGTGCAGTCGATGGAAGGGGGAGGTAAGAGTGCAGTTTAGGTGTCAGACAGTTACTTAACGCGAGTGCCTCATTGTTTTGTTGGAGAGGCAGTAACATGTCAAGAATGAAGGCAGCGAGATGCTTTTGAATTCCAATGGTGCTGCAGAAAACTCAATTTGCGACCTACACTTGCCGGAATTTAATTTGTTTACACTTGATTATAACTATCCCACACCACATTTTAACAAAATCAAGCAGCTCACCTACACAGTACATTTCAGCTTGGTATGAGGCACAGAGGAGCAGGGCTTCTTTTAAATGCACGTTTGTCATTCATGTAAAATTGTTGTCCATGTGACTTTGCACCAATGGTCCACATGAGAAAATGCCTTCCTGGTCGAAAGACTTGCAAGCACAGAAGGTTCCGACCCAGGTAGATGGTTTGGGGTCTTATCTTTATCAGAATCAGAATCAGAATCATCTTTATTGCCAATTATGTAGAACACACAAGGAATTTGTTTCCGGTAGAACACGCTGCACTAGTATCGTCAAAAAAAAACTGCTAAGTGGCACTATACAGTTCCATTTTGGCTACTGTTGAAAGAGTTCAAAGAGTTAATGGCTTGGGGGAAGAAGCTCTTTAAATGTCTGCTGGATTTGGTGCGCATGGATTGGTAGCGCCTGCCTGAGGGGAGTAGCTGGAAAAGGTGGTGGGCAGGGTGCGGAGGGTCCATTAGGATTTTCCGCGCCCTAGTTTGGATTCTTGCAGTGTGCAAGTCCTCGAGAGTGGGTAGGGCGGTGCCAATGATTTTTTCCGCCGTCCTAACTGTCCGTTGATGTCGGATTTTGTCCATTTTTGTGGCGGCCCCGAACCAAACGGTGATGGAAGAACACATTATTATTATTATTGATTCATTTCCATTAAATTCCAAACATCATCCCTCCCTTTAGCGCAGGTCCTTCCCTGCCGGCAGCTCCACACACCAAGTAGAAGGTGAGCACATCATTAAGTATTTTATTGCATCAGCTGAAAGTGGTTGGGCACTTGTACCTGAAAGTGTCTCCATGTGTGTGTGCCGGTTCTTTTTACCCCAGAGAGAACGAGTGTCGACAGGAAGATGTCACACAATAAATACAAATACACTGGCTGCAAAGGTGGCTACGTATTCCTACTCTTTTTCTTGAATGAGGCTCCCGTATCCACTCGGGAGCCACCAAGGTGTCGGCTTGCTCACCGTTCCAGCCCTTCAAGCTGTCAGACACACTCCAGTGCCGCCAAATCCTCTTTTCTGTCTTCTTCTTTGGCCACAAACATATTTATCTTCTTCTTGCCGCCATCAAGGGCGAGCACCAACATCCAGGGCAGCGAGCTCTCCAGGGCTTGTCACTCGACATTTGCCTTTCAGCCATTCAGCCGACACGTTGATGTGCGGCGACATGCAAAGTGAAAGTCAACCTGGCTGCTCCTGTGCTCGCGCACGCTTGCACACGGAGGACAAAAGAGCAGCTTTGGTTCTTTTTCATGTGTTGTCACTTTATTTACCCTCCTGCAAGCCACCTTTACTCCCATTTCATCATCATTCTTGCTGAATATACTCTGGGGGGCAGAGTTGCTTCATTGTGTTTGGCCGTAAGTACACGTCAGTTTTCCCAATTCTTATTCCTGCAATTTTGAGGAAACCTCATTCTAATCGTGTCATGGTAGAAGAGTTTGAGGGTAACTAGCATGCAGGCATCATGTCCACCACAGCAGTGTGTCCTCTAATTGTTTGGAAGAGAACATCTTCCTGTCCTGTTTTTCGTAATGAGAGATAAGTCGCTTCACGCCGTCAAGCACCTTTCTCATGTGTTGTTCACGCCAATACACACACAAATCTTTTTGTAAGCACATGTCCTCCTCCACTCACACACACTCTGCAATGGGCCTCGGGCCGACTGCATGCACACTTATCTCCGGCGCACAGACTCAGCACGACGCCACCACCGAGCCACCTGATCTCCTCTCAGGTCCGACTTCCTCTTTGCCGTCTAAATTGTTAATTGCGCATCGCTAATCGAATAGGACGCTGCCTTTTCAAGGGAAACTGTCACAGTGGTTAGGTGTCTGGCGATGACGTATCTGTGAGCTATGTATAATGACATTAAGTATGGCTGTTGAGGCGTAGGTGGCCCTCTTCGAGCTAGCATGCTCACCAATTGTCATCCTTGCAAAAGCTTGTGCACACCGAATTGTCCTCACAGTTTCTGTCAGTGTGTCCGCCGAGCATGTCCACAGACAAAAAGGTTATGCATGCTCAAGATGGTTTCAAAACAGACTTCAAGATGACCTTTATAAGACTGTGATGGAAATTGGGGGGATAAGTGGTCCTCGGCCTCATCTGCTGACGTTCCCTGCTGAGGAAGGGCCACTCTGGATGTCTGGAAGGTGCCATGTCATAACTGCTTTGCAGTTTCATGGTTGAAGTGTGCTTCCTGTCCGGCCAGAAAAAGGTGGAGTTACAAGGTTGCAACTAAAGAAATGACAAAAGGAAGCAGCTGTGAAGGTCGGTTGCCTGCTTTCATAACGTTCTGTTACACAGCAGTAGGGTTCAAGTGTTCAAACTTTGCCTAGGTGTGGGCACCAGTTTGTCATATTGTGAAGCAGGAAGTCACAAATATGAATGTATTGTGTAATAGAGCCACTGTCGTGATGCACATTGACAATTGGCCGGCATGATCATAAATGTCTAATTGCGATCGTTAGGCCTGTCATGTGATTAATATGTGTTTTACTGGGAGTGGGAAAAAAGTTAATGTTGATGTGAGCTGAAGTTGTGACTTTTCTGCCAGAGCGAATGGCAGGCTGATTGTCTCACTTTGTCATATGATTCCCTGGCTGACTTCAATTCTCCATCCTTCTAATGGGTCTGTGACACATCATATTTCTGTTCAAAGCCAATTTGTAGCAGTGGATAGGCATAAGGAAAAGTGATGTGGTGACAGTGGGCACCTGAAGAGAGCAAGGTGTTAAAGGCTGATTGGCTCCTGTTGGTGGTTTCTATCACACCTGACATACAAGGATGAACTGAGGATTGGATTGGATTTGCTTTATTAGTCTCGCAGTGGAGAAATTACATTTACAGCATATATATATAATGTGATGGATCAAGCTGAAGATGAGGTTTCTGTCCCTTCGAATCAGTACATTCAAAGTGAAAACGTTAGCTCTCATTGCGCTCGCTTACCTGCCGGAGGTGAAAAAGAGCACTCGTAGTCAGTCAAATTTGGCAGGGTCCATAAAGAGAAGAAATAGCGCCATGAATCCTCCAAAAGAGGCTCAGCAAGGTCAGAAACATTTGGAGTTTATGAAGAAATCTATCACATCAATGGCCTCCACCTTTCTGGTGTGATTAGTGCATTGATAAAAGCTTTGGTTAATAATGTGCAATCTTAGCTGTGAAAGAACGGATGCAGCGGGGGAAATGCGGTTGTTCATATGCTTTACTGATAATAGTATCCTGAAGACAAAGGAAATAGCATTTTAGTATGTGTAGGTGGTGGGGCACTGGAAGCATGGCCATGCTCTTAACGGCATGCTCTTTAATTACTGACTTGTTTTCCCTTTGGATTTATGCATGCGCTTCATCCTCTTCTTCAGGGTTTGGAAAAACATGCTTCCTTGCACCCGGGAAATCCGCATGTGCCAATGGAACAGCAAGCACAACCCTTTCTGTTCATGCAAACGCTTCCTTTAACTTGGCAGGTAAATTGTTCAGTAAGGCTGAGGAACTGAAGAGTGGCAAGAACAAAGTCTGAAAATGTGTTTAGCAGTGTAATCCAAACGTCAATTAGCGTGCCAAGCGTGCCTCGCCGTCACCTGAGCGCCGCTTTCAATCCGCTGATCAAAAACAGCAGGATTGACAGGAACACTGCAGGCTTAACCCTGGGGTAGCTGTGTGCATGACAGAGCAAGATAGAATGAGAGAGAGAGAGAGAGAGAGAGAGAGAGAGAGAGAGAGAGAGAGAGAGAGAGAGAGAGAGAGAGAGAGAGAGCGAAATCGAGAGAGAAAGAGAAAGAGTTTGTTTTGCCACACATCACACCGGTGCAGCTGCTCAGTTATGTGAAACGATCATCTGAGCAGTTTCTCAGACTTTGACACCAGACTGGCATGCACTAAAACAATGAGTATATATGCACAAAGGGTTAAACGTCAAATGTGAGAACTGTTCATGCAGTTTGACAATGTTGTTGTAAAATGGGATGTTCAGGTCTGACGTGATCAAACAGCACATGTTTGGGGTCGCACCCTTAAATATGCTGGCCGTCTTATTAAGGTGGACTCAAAGCGCTCCAGGTGTCCTACATCCTGTGTCATGCTCACACATTGTAGGCTCTGGGGCCCGCGCCACGGCACTGGGGCCCGCGCCACGGCATTGCTATATATATATATATATATATATATATATATATATATATATATATATATACAGTGAGAGACCGGCTTACGAACTTTTCGGTTTACGAACGTTACATATACACACGGAGCTGCCACAATGAGTGATGTGCCCGTTCTCCTAACAAGAAAATGGTGGCCACCGTGTTTGTCCTCTATTCCCCGGCCCCAGTCTTCGGTTGAAGCCACGTGATTGGTCAAGAACCCAGCAGTGGGGGGGGGGGGGGGGGCGGGGGGTTAAACATTAAAGAGACAGACAGACAGAGAGAGTGAGAAAACGCACACACATACGAAAGGGAGATGCCAGAGTTTGAAACAAAAAACCTAAGGTGTGAGTGTGAAAATAGTGAGAAAATGGATAGAAAGCAGTTCAAATATATTAGATACAGTAAAGTCTCGTTATATCGATATCGGATATATCGATAGTCCCGGTTATATCGATACTATTTCTATGCACGCACGGAGAAAATTACATGCAAACTGGGTCGGATATATCGATAGTCCCGGTTATATCGATATTTTTTCGGACTCCCTTGAATATCGATATAACGAGACTTTACTGTATTTTAATTGTTTTCGATCCATTTTCTCACTATTCTCACACTCGAAAACAGTTAAAATATTCCATATAATTTAACTGTTTTATATCCATTTTCTCACTATTCTCAGACTCTCACACTTTTGTTCAGGCTCCACAAATAACCCGTACAAGTCATCTGTACACTTGATGCAAAAAGCTATCAACACAGCTAAACAGAACACAATTGACGAGGAACAAGGTAAAATTGTCTCAGAGAAAGCACCTCAAAGGGATCATTCCTCAAGATGGTGAAAGAAGCCTATGTTCCTCATCAAGTGTTTAATGCTGAGGAAACGGGACACTCCATTCCATCACGCCATTAACGACCATCACAAAGGTAGATAAAATGACTTTATTGAATAGTACAGTTTATTTATTTAAACATATATATATATATATATATATATATATATATATATATATATATATATATATATATATATATATACACAGTAAAGTCTCGTTATATCGATATTCAAGGGAGTCCGAAAAAATATCGATATAACCGGGACTATCGATATATCCGATCCTGCGCCGCCGAACTGCATTAAACAAAAGCCGCCAAAAGAGGGCAGCCAAGCGCCATATAAGAAACGGAGCTGGCCATTAGCTCCCTTTTTTTTGGGAGATGTTCCCCCAATGTTGCCTCAAAATGGCACATATAATTCTTTAATGATTGTAAACATGTATGCTTTAATCTTCAGAACTACAGTGTATTTGAAACATATTCATAACTGGATGTGAAGAAAGCATATTATCCGAATCTGAAGCCATTGTTTGGATTCACAAGCAATGCAAGACGTCTTGGCGTGAAGTCATTTTTATTTGCATTTGAATAAAAAGTGACATCGGCTGTCCTTTAATACACAGTATGGAATGTTAATAATTTTCAAAATCATCGCGCTTCAGCAGACAAAACAAGAAACATTGTTGCAAAAAACGATTGCATTCATATACAGTACAGTGGGCATGTACATAACACAACAGGGAAACTGCAACGCTTACATCTTACTGTATTATGTATACAATTTAAAAAAGTCATCAATCTTCTTCTGCTTCCCATTTTTACCTTTTAACACAAACACTTCAATCTCGTCTGCTACACACGAGCTAGCGTCTGAAAATGAAAATGGCTCTGCTACACGGGTGCTGGGCACGTAACCAAGTCACCTGACCAAGTCGACCAATGGCGCGACTGATGGCGTGACACGTAACCAAGACACGTGACCAAGTTGACCAATGGCGCGACCGATGGCGTGTCACGTGACAAAGTCACACGGCCAAGTCGACCAATAGCGCGACCGATGGCGGCTCATGTGACCAAGTCGACCAATGGCGCGACCGATGGCGGCTCACGTAACAAGACACGTGACCAAGTTGACCAATGGCGCGACGGATATATCGATATAAACAACAAAAATGGCTGGCGGGGGATGAAAAGGAGCACCGTAATAACCGGATTATCGTCATAACCGGGTATCGTACTAAACGGTACTAATTATACATAAAAAGACTAGAAATGTGCAAGGGAACTGAAAATAGTATCGTAATAAGCGGTACTGTCGATATAACCGATATCGATATAACGAGACTTTACTGTATATATATACAGTGGGACCTTGGCTTACGAACTTAATTGGTTCCCGGAGAGACTGTGTTAGGCGAAAAGTGTGTATCCCGAAAATTAATTTCCCATAGGAAACCATTAAAATGAGAATAATCCCTTCCCAGGTCCCCATAAAATATAAATTTCCACTTTCTAATTCTCTCAACCTTAAAACTACACACACATCACCTGACATTTTACTCCAGCCGCTCGAGCCTGCCTGGACACGCTTCTTCTCCTCTTTTCCACACTCTCCATTGTTCTGGGCAGTTCTTCATTCCTCTCCTTTCCAGGGCATATCTCCACATCTCTAGTTTCTCCGCTACCTGTTCCCCGTTCTCGCTACTGATCACGATGTCATCTGCAAACATCATGATCCAAGGAGATTCTTGTCTAACATCGTCCATCCATTACCATCACCATAGCAAATAAGAAGGGGCTTAGAAGTGGTGGAGTCCTATCTCCACCTTGAAATCCTCCGTCACACCGACAGCACACCTCACAACTGTCTTACAGTCATGATACATTATCTTGCACCGCTCTGACATACATTTCTGTCACTCCAGACTTCCTCATGCAATACCACAGCTCTTCTCTGGTCGTACGCTTTTCCAGATCTACACAGACACAATGCAATTCCTTCTGACCTTCTCTGTACTTCTCTATCAGCATTCTTATAGCAAACACTGCATCTGTCGTACTCTTTTTTGGCATGACGCCATACTGCTGCTAACAAATGTTCACTTCTACTCTTAGTCTTGCTTCAACTACTCTTTCCCAGAGTTTCATTGTATGGCTCATCAACTTCATTCCTCTGTAGTTAGTACAATTCTGCACATCTCCTTTGGTCTTAAAAATGGGCACAAGTACACTTCGTCTCCATTCTTCAGCATCTGTTCACCATCTAAGCTCTTGTTGAATAACCCAGTCAGGAACACCACCGCCATCTCTCCAACACACTTCCATACCTCGATTGGTAAATCATCAGGCCCGAGTGCCTTTCCCCCCTTCATCCTCTTCAGCGCCCTCCTCACTTCATCCTTGCTAATGTTTGCTACGTCTTGGTCCACAACAGTCACGTCTTCTCTTTGTTCCTTCTCATTTTCATCATTCATCAATTCTTCAAAGTACTCTTTCCATCTTGCCATCACACAATTGCAGTGACGTGCAGTCAGGGGAGGCAGGTGAGGCTGTGCCTCACCTGTCATCATGTAAATATCAAATGAAAAAATACATTAAACAGTTATATTTATTTAGTGATTTGTACTTTAAAGTTGTTTTCCATTTACCTTCACCGTTTTTTGATTTTTTTT
Source organism: Hippocampus bargibanti (assembly GCF_051943395.1). Classification (NCBI taxonomy): domain Eukaryota; kingdom Metazoa; phylum Chordata; class Actinopteri; order Syngnathiformes; family Syngnathidae; genus Hippocampus; species Hippocampus bargibanti. Next base: position 19,209,462 of record NC_142734.1, read on the forward strand.
TCAAAATCGCTGAATTCTCACATTTACCGTTCAAATACTAAGTGGAGACGAGCGGTGAGGCAGCAGCCGGCTGAGCCTCGCCATAGATTGCGCAATGACTATACTAACTGTGCTGGCTTGCTCTCCAGTGAGACCGCATTGCTGTCCCTCTGCATATCGCGATTAAAGTGTTCAAACACTTTTAGTATATGAACTAAATTTCTACAGTTTAGCTGGTGTATATAATGTAGAGTCATTTTACATTATAAACACTGTGTACAGTGTTTATTTTATTTTATTTTTATCAAAACTGTGTGCATAGTTGAGGCACACAGTTCTCCTATCTCATGACAGGGGGCGCTGGTGATTACAGATATTCTTCTTGCGCCTCCTCGGCTGCAGAATAATAGAATTAGTGACAGTAAGCTACAGTAAACAGTTAGCAAGTTAAGTGCAACCATCCAGTCATTTTTTTCGTGTTGCTTGGCCTTATTTTCAGAATGGAGGATTACATATCGAAATTGAAAGAAATAGAGAGACTTTTAAAACTGAAGAATGATAAGGAGGGCTTCTACAAAGAAGGTATTGATGCCATTCTTCAGAAGGAGCTGTGCATGGACTTCATTTATAAGTAAAGGTAACTAGATAACATTTTTTTAATTCTTTTTTTCAATGTTACAGTTTATATAAGGAATGCTGACTGTTGCCAATCAAATGGTGAATACGCTACTCTGTAGAGTTCATATGTTTGTAAATCTGACTGTGATGACGTCAGTGCCTCACCACCGATGGACCTCATCACACGGCACTGCACAATTGGCACCTGTTAATACATTGCCATCTCTATCCTTAATCACCCGAACCTGCTGCATGTCCTTACCATCTTTGTCTCTCTGTCTCGCCAGCCTGTAAAGATCAGTCTCGCCTTCTTTGCTGTCCAGCCTAGCATACAAGTCATTATAGGCCTCTTGTTTAGCCTTTGCCATCGTTACTTTAACCGTGCGCTGCATCTCCTTGTACTGCTGTCTACTCTCGTCCGTCCTCTCAGTGTCCCACTTCTTCTTTGCTAACCTCTTTCTCTCCTGCACCTCCCCATTCCACCACCAAGTCGATACAACAAGTACTTTCCGATCTGTGTCTCTGATTATGTTCGCTGTAGTTTGCCAGTCATCTGGAAGGACCTCTTCCCCACCCAGTGCTTGTCTTACCTCCTTTCTAAATGTCATGCAACACTCTTCCTTTTTTAACTTCCACCGTTTTGTCCTCATTTCAGCCTTTGGTTTCTTCATCTTCCTCACTGCCACGGTCATCCTACACACCACCAACCACTACTTTGCAGTCACTGATTTCCTTTAGATGGCACCATTGACACAAAATGTAGTCTACCTGTGTACTTCTGCCTCCACTCTTATTGGTCACCCTTTGTTTCTGTCTTTTCTGAAAGTATTCACAATAGCCATTTCCATTCTATTAGCAAAGTCAACCACCATATGTCCTTTCGTGTTCCTCATCCGGAGTCCAAACCTGCCCATCACCTCCTCATCATCTTTGTTTCCTGCGCCAACATGTCCATTGAAGTCTCCACCAATTACAACCCCGTCACTTCTCGGGATGGTCTGTATGACTTCATCAAAGTCCATCCAAAATTTCTCCTCCTCCGCCAGCTCACATCCTACTTGTGGGGCATACCCACAAACAACATTGAACATCACGCCTTCAATTTCTAGCTTCTGACTCATCATTCTATCTGATACTCTTTTTACTTCTGAGACATTCCTAACAAACTCCTCTTTTAAGATAACCTCAACACCATTTATCTTTCTGTCTTCACCATGATAGAACAACTTAAACCCTGACCCTAAGCTTCTCGCCTTGCTCCCTTTCCACCTGGTCTTCTGGACACACAGTGTGTCTCCCTTCCTTCTCTGCATCATGTCAACCAGCTCTCTACCTTTACCTGTCATTGTTCCTACATTCAAAGTTCCTACTCTTAGCTCTATACTCTTGGCGTTCCATTTCTCTCTTTTCCTCCGGGCACACCTCCCTCCTCTTCTTCTTCGACCAACAGTAGTCAATTTTCCGCTGGCACCCTGAAGGTCAACAGTACCAATGGTGGCCGTTGTTAACCCGGGCTTCGACCGATCCGGTATTTGGTTGTTGGAGAGGGCCCAGACCACCAAATGAGTGTGTGTGTGTGTGTGTGCGTGTGTGTGTGAGTGTGTGTGTATGTGTGTGTCTGTGTGAGTGTGTGTGAGTGTGTGTGTGTGTGAGTAACAGATGTGATTTTACACTCTCATTAGCATGTGAATGAGGCCCTGGGCCGCCAGTTTGGCTCAGTCAATCTAGAGAGGAAACAGAAGATCCCGCTACCCTCATGTGGCCCCTTACCTGGAACCTTGGTCACCCCCACCCCCAACCCCGCCAATTGGTTGATTCAGTCTGATTACTTTCGTCCATCTGAGATCCCTGCTTGACTTCCTGTTGTCAACAGCACACACACCCCACACATGCACACAATTAACTGATGAACCTGATAACTTGTATAATTATAATTATCCCGAGCAGTCTTCACTGCTCCATCTTTTTTCACATCACTGTCATCTACAAATGTTCAGTTTCATCTACAAATGTTCAGTCTCACTCACCTCTACCCAACAGGTTGTCTGTACATAGACTGTTTTTCACACTCAGGTTGTATTTATGCAGAGATAAGTGGTGGCCTTGTCACGTCAGAGAGGAATGCAGCCTTGGTCAGATCAAACCAGATCAACAGTTTTAGTGTCTGAGGGGGAAAAAGGTGACATTAGATGTGTGAGAAAAGTATTTTTGTGTCTTATTTGGTGTGCTACGAGTGAAGGAACAACACATCAAATGCTGCTGTATGCCAGTAATTACTGTCCATGTTCTGCTCATGGGAGAGAAAAGTACAGTAATCTGTCCTGGCAGTGCAAAATGTTACAACAGCTTTATAATTAATTTTAGAGTGAACCTAATATATTTAGAATATCAAATCACTGAAACACTGTGGAGAAATTTATGAAAGCTTCTAATGAGTCTTAACAAAAAGAAAAAAATAATAATTTCACGATGATTTCTTCGGTTTGCATTTGCATATACTGTACTTGCATGTTATCTATTGCTGTGTTTCTATACAGAGAAGGCATTAGAACCAGGAGATTTGGATTGGATTGGATTGGATTTGCCTTTATTAGTCTCGCAGTGGAGAAATTTACATTTCACAGCAGCAAAGTTATGAAAGAAACTCATATTCATGAAGATTTCATGAATGCTTGATAAAAAATAAACAAACAAATTTAAAAAAATCATAGAGCAAACAACCCATACACATAAAAATCTCTTGATCACAAAATTTTGGTCAGAAACAATCTAATGAAATCGTGGAACAGATATGTATAGTAGTAAATGAAAAAAAAGCATGGCATGTTTCACACCATTCAAAACTATAACCAAAAGCATACTCAAATTGTTACGTATATATATATATATATATATATATACAGTAAAGTCTCGTTATATCGATATTCAAGGGAGTCCGAAAAAATATCGATATAACCGGGACTATCGATATATCCGACCCTGTTTGCATGTAATTTTCTCCGTGCGTGCATAGAAATAGTATCGATATAACCGGGACTATCGATATATCCGATCCGATATAACGAGACTTTACTGTATATATATATATATATACAGTAAAGTCTCGTTATATCGATATCATTTATATTGATAATACTGCTTATTACGACACTTTGGTCGTAATAAGCTGCTTAATACCTCATCCCGCTTCAACCATTATTGAACATTTTTATTTTTTGAAAACATTTTATTTGAATTTGCAAGCACTGAGAAATGTATTTTATCGTATGTAAAGTCTTCGTTGAGGTTGGATTTTACTTTATCAAAGGAAAGCTTTGGTATGGACAAGTTCAAATATCCCTTGCCATGGATTCATAGAAAGACTTCTCAAAAAAAGATCTCACACGGACGGTGAGTCTTCTTTTTATGTCTTTGGTTGGAAGTTCCTTGAAATGGTTCTCTTTTGTCATTTGTCATCATCCCGAGTGACCACAGAAAGTGACACACACATACATACCCAAACTCACGCTCACACGTGCACGCTGGCGCGTCATAGCAATCTGCGCACAGATAAGCATGATTCATAAACACACAGTTGAAGCAGATGTGTTATCAGGGTGGCTCAAAGTGTTGCAAGGCTAAACCAGCTCTCCTGGGGTGCACGCACCCTCACACACACACACACACACACACACACACACACACACACACACACACACACACACACACACACACACACACACACACACAGGTTTAATACTGAACATGACAAGGTGATGACCATCAATTTGGCAACCCCTCGACCTGATCTGCAACCACGTCAGCAGATTCCGCCACCCCACCATTTTATAAGTGTTGTCAATTTAGAATTCTACCCTTCGTGGCGCCATGTCAGGCCTCTGTTGCATGTGTCTTTGCACATCTACTGTATGGAGGAAGACGCATTCCCACTGTCAATCAATTGCTTGCACTTTCGAACTTCTGCAATTTTTTTTGCAGCAAACACAATGACGTCCTTATGCATTTCTTTTTCCGTGACAGCAATGCATGTGTTGTACTGATTATGAGTAAATGAGTATTACGGGGCTTTTATTGTGGCAACAAAAATGACACTCGCGTCCTGTCATCTGAATCTGGTAGTTGTTTTCTTGCCGTGTGTAAATTTGCTTAGTTACAGTAATTATGGGCCATTAAGGTGGCTAGGCGAAGGTATACGGGGTCTGTTTTTTCTTGGCCCCCCTGACGAACATCTGCTGAGAGATTTGCATATTAATTAACCCACATTAACTCTAATTATTCTGGGAAATTATCAAATAAATTAAATTTTCTAATTTGAAACCCCTCGTGTTGTTGCTCGATGCATGTAATAGTACAGTCAGGAGGTGAAGTGGATCTTACCTGAAAAGGGAGAAAAGGGGTTTGACAGGTTCACGACCCCCCGCCCCCACCGCCACCACTCCAAAGCCTTCCCTTTTTCCTCCTCCTCTCTGCAGTCCTCGGGGTCCTGAGGGCAGCCAAGGAAGCTTTTGTGCCTCCGTCTTTTTATTCTTTTTCTTGTGTGACCAACACAACGAGGAGGTGGGGCTGGAAATGGGTTGGGGGGGACATTTGTTTGAGACTGGAACATCCATGAAGTGAGGGAGGAGGTAAGGGGTTCATGTGTGCTGTTGTGATGGGGGCGGGGAGGGGCGTGTCAGTAGGCGTGCAGTGTTGTTCAGGTGTGGGCGGTGGTTGATCTGGAGGTGGTGGGGGTTCAAAATGAAAGGGGGTTGTTTTCGGTTTGGAAGGCGGGTCACAGATGGTTGGTTGAAGCAAAGGTGGTACCACTGAGCTCTTTAGTAAACCTTGGTGCTTATTTGGCCCCTCCCACTCCTTACACCACCCAGAGCACGCATGCACACACAGACACGTAGACACACAAACACACATTATTATACTATATATATATACAGTAAAGTCTCGTTATATCGATATTCAAGGGAGTCCGAAAAAATATCGATATAACCGGGACTATCGATATATCCGATATCGATATAACAAGACTTTACTATATATATATATATATATATATATATATATATATATATATATATATATATATACAGTAAAGTCTCGTTATATCGATATTCAAGGGAGTCCGAAAAAATATCGATATAACCGGGACTATCGATATATCCGACCCTGTTTGCATGTAATTTTCTCCGTGCGTGCATAGAAATAGTATCGATATAACCGGGACTATCGATATATCCGATATCGATATAACGAGACTTTACTGTATATATACAGTAAAGTCTCGTCATATCGATATTCAAGGGAGTCCGAAAAAATATTGATATAACCGGGACTATCGATATATCCGACCCTGTTTGCATGTAATTTTCTCCGTGCGTGCATAGAAATAGTATCGATATAACCGGGACTATCGATATATCCGATATCGATATAACGAGACTTTACTGTATATATATATATATATATATATATATATATATATATATATATATATATATATATATATATATATATATATATATATATATATATATATATATATATATATATATATATATACAGTAAAGTCTCGTTTTATATATATATATATATATATACTCCCTGTGTGGAGTTTGCATGTTCTCCCCGGACACGCGTGGATTTTCTCTGGGTCCTCCGGTTTCCTCCCACACTCCAAGAACATGCATGGCAGGCAGATTGACCACTCCAAATTGTCCCTAGGTGTGAGTGTGACTGTGACTGTTGTATGTCTTTGTGTGCCCTGCGATTGGCTGGCAACCAATTCAGGGTGTCCCCCGCCTCGTGCCCGAAGACAGCTGAGATAGGCTCCAGCAACGCCCGCGACCCTAATGAGTACAGAAAATGAGATGATATATATATATAGTAATATATAGTAAAGTCTCGTTATATCGATATGCTCGGAAGTTAGAAAAAATGGCGATATAACCATACTGTCGATATATCCGTCCTGCGCCGAACTGCATTAACAAAAGCCGCCAAAAGAGGGCATCCAAGCACCATATAAGAAACGGTGTTGGCCATGAGGTCGCCATTTTGTGCCACTTTTTTTTCCGGTGAGAGATGTTCCCCCAATGTATAATTCTTTAATCGATTGCAAACATGTATGCTTTCCTCTTCATAACGACAGTGTATTTGAATCATATTCATAACGGGATGTGTAACAAGAAAGCATATTATCCGAATTTGAAGCCATTGTTTGAATTCACAACCAATGCAAGACGTCTTGGCGTGAAGTCATTTTTATTGGTGTTTTGCATTTGAATAAAAAGTGACATCGGTTGTCCTTTAATACACAGTATGGAATGTATGGTAATTTTCAAAATCATCACGCTTCAGCAGACAAAACAAGTAACATTGTTGCAAAAAACGATTGCATTCATATACAGTACAGTGGGCATGTACATAATACAACAGGGAAACTGCAACGCTTACATCTTACTGTATTATGTATTCAATTTAAAAAAGTCATAAATCTTCTGCTTCCCATTTTTACCTTTTAACACAAACACTTCAATCTTGTCTGCTAGACACGAGCTAGCGTCTGAAAATGAAAATGGCTCTGCTACATGGGAGCTGGTTACGTAACAAACTCACGTTGACCAGGTCACGTGACCAAGTCGACCAATGGGGCGACCGATGGCGTGTATCGATATAAACATAGCAAAATGGCCAGCGGGAGATGAAAAAGAGCACCGTAGTAACCGGATTATCGTAAAAACCACGAATCGTACTAAACGGAACTAATTATACATAAAAAGACTAGAAATGTGCACGCGAAATAAAAATAGTGTCGTAATAAGCAATATTATCAATACAAATGATATCGATATAACGAGACTTTACTGTATATATATATATATATATATATATATATATATATATATATATATATATATATATATATATATATATATATATATCGAGAAATACCAAGGGCTCAGAGAGGAGCTGGAGAGAGCCTGGAAGGTAAAGGTGACAGTCGTGCCTGTGGTGGTCGGAGCACTTGGGGCAGTGACCCCCAAACTCGACGAGTGGTTGCAACAGATCCCGGGAACAACATCGGATATCTCGGTCCAGAAAAGCGCAGTGCTGGGAACAGCACGGATACTGCGCAGAACCCTCAAGCTTCCTGACCTCTGGTAGAGGACCCGAGCTGAAATGGGGACAGACACCACCCATGGTGGGTGAGACGAGGATTTTTATATATATATATATATATATATATATGAAACCGCCGTCCAAACACCGGCCTGCCTGTTTCTTGGCACATTAATGGAACTTGAATGGAATTTGTCACTGGTGCCTTTCTTTCAGACCCGTTTTACCATTTAGATTTATTTTATGTAAATATTGTTTTTAGCTATTGGATGGGTTTAGACACATCATGAAGATATGCCGAAACACACACACACACACACACACACACACACACACACACACACACACACACACACACACACACACACACACACACACACACACACTCATACACACACACACACACACACACACACACACACACACACACACACACACACACACACACACACACACACACGCACGCGCGCACACACACACACACACACACACACACACACACACACACACACACACACACACACACACACACACACACACACACACACCACGCACACATACACACACTCCCAGGTTGCATTTACACTCCACTGAGTTTTCACCATTCATTGCACGCCATCGCCCAACCTCTTCGTTACTCCCTTTTACTCTCACTGTCTCTTTTCAGGGTCTTTGTTTGCCCACGACCTCCCTCCTTTCACCGGCTTGGTCCACTTTTGGCCCCCGCGCTCTGTTGTGCCCTGATTCCCAGACCAGATAACACCATACACTCAAACGCTCACTGTTGTCTGTGACTTCAAAATTCCTTTTTCTCGAAATTGAAATCTGAGAAAGTTTGGCATCTTGTTTCTTTATCTGGTATTTTACTCCCCTCAGGTTACAGTGTACTGCTTTTAAAATAATTTATTTCTTTATTTATTTGACTGTATTTGATTCATTGCACAGCCGAGTGAGAAGTAGCCGAGGAACTGTGGCAGACAAAAGGTCATAGCAAAAATCGTAGCCACGAGGCAGCAACCTCGCCTCCACCTTGGTGCCCTCCCCCACACACTAGGACTGACTAATGCCACGCTACACCCGCCCCCCCACATCTCGCTCTTAGCTATCCAGGTGATCCGCTTGGCTCACATTCATGAGACAGCCAGCGAGCGCTAGCAGTTACAGTCCAATAGGGAGAATGTCCGGGCTCATTATCGGCGTAGGAGGCCAAGTGTGTCACCCGAAGCTAAGCCTCGACACTCGGCTAAAGAGTCAGCCGGGGTTAGCATTACAGCGTGGGTGTTAGTCATTCCACCTCGCGGCCATCACCTCTTACCATCGCCCCATGAGAAGGAAGAGCTCTCTCTCTCTCTCTCTCTCTCCGGCTGGCTCCAGAGCAGGAAATGCAGTCTCCTTGCAGCACTTTACGGCACCTTGGGAAGCTTAAATGAATGTGATTATCATTGTTAGTGTAGCAGGGTGCAGGTGCAGCACCTCTGTACTCAGACGCCTGAGAGGAAAGTGCTCACCTGGCGATGAGGCTTGATGAACTTTGGCTTTCAAATAAGTTGCACTCTAACTGTTTGTTGCTTTCTAACTCTTCTTGGTCGCTAAAGTGTTGATAGCTGCCGATTCCGGCCAGTGGCAGATCTTTGAACGTAGCTAGCTGGTGGCATACCACTGTCATGGAGTGTGCGCACAGTCATTCCAGTCTGATGCTGCCTTTTGATTAGTGTTGCTTTGTGTTCCCATTCAAACCTATAGCCCTTTTGTTCAATAGGAGGTCCACTTGTATTTGATGCCTACTTTTTCTCTCTTAACCTACCTTTATAAAAAAATGAAAACAACGGGGAAAACTGTCACTTTCACTGCTCTAATCAATAGAGCAGCACCACTCCACTTACAAAAGAGCCACTAATGGGAGGCTTGTTAAAGCCCCGTGTCAGATATACCAACTTCAAAGCCAACAGTTTCACGCCAATCGTATGAGAAGGAAAATGATTCAGGTAACACTTTATGCAGGCCAAATGGTTTTTTAACACTAAGGTAAGATGAGCGAGCATAGAAGTAAACATCATTGTCTTTTTTGCTCGCCTGCGCCACAAAGGGATGATGAAGAGGTTGACAAAATGACGGCCTGCGAAACGTTGGTAGGTTAGAATTACTTTGTTTAACAGCACAATGGCAGTGAATGAGCGCTCGTCAGCAGTGGCACCTTAACAAAGGCGTCTTTCTGCACGTTAGTGGCGCATGTCGTGCCTTGACAAGCTCCTGTGACGCCAATAGACAGCTGACGCTCGGGGAAGATGGCATTGGCTGTAGTTTCACAAGACAGTTGGCCGCCCCCATGCGGGAGCAGACACAAAGTGGTGACAAAAATAAGTGAAAGCACCACTTTTCTTCTCGTCCGTGAAAGATTGTTGTGTGGAAGGTGGGTGGTGCTGCACCTTCCTCACGTGGGAGTAGAAAGTCAGTGTGCAACAAAGAGATGCTCCCTCATTGCTTTTTTTGCCACACACAATAGCCCCTTCACAACCTTTTTAACCCATCCACTGCTCTGAAATAATGTCATTCACTGGCTGTCATTGAATCTGTATTTATAGAAGGGGTCCAGAGTGGCAAGCCGATCGAGCCTTTTTTCCGAACCAACAAACTCTCCCGGGAATGTTGCCTAGGGAATTTCATTTTGAACTGTTGCATTCCTCAAATGTAATAGCGGTGTTTTGGAACAGTGTGCATGGTTAGAGGCTCACTATCAACTATTCCAAGGTAGATTTGGACCACCCAGGAGAACCCTGACCAGGCCAGTCTCCTCCCCCCGGCACAATTTCCCCCGTAATTCGCCCCATCTCCCTCCCGAGCAGGTCAGCATTGCCCTTTTTGTCATCACAAGCAGCATTACTAAGTCTGAACTTGCCTAAACCCTAGTGATCACACCTCTTGAAAGGGTTTTCTTTCCTTCACCGATTGGTATTTGAAGCGGGTCACGGCAATCCCAGACGCCTGCACCCCGACCCCGCCTCAAATCCCTGTTTTCATTTTAATTTGCACCTGTTGTGCAGTTGTTCGATACAGGCAAGTGTGGACCAGCCAGTCATACATGCCTGGAGGGGGCTGTGGGAGGTTTAGCCTTTCATATGTAGAACGTGAACACAAGTGTCATGCATGGGCTTCACCGTGGGAAGAGGTGGCTTTATTAAAGCCCTCAAAATGTGAGAAGTCCAACACAACATGGTGCCTCTGCGTGACTGAATCAGACCACTGAAAAATTTCCCCAGTTGTCCACCTTCACCACAACCTGTCGTTGGTGGTGACTTGAATGTCGTTATTGAGTGAGGTCACGGCTCTTTCAGAAGCGTCAACTATACTGGGAGGATAGTTGGGTTCTTCGGGTTGAGGACAACAATGGGAAATTGAAATAGCTTTAAATAGAACACAGTATTAATACACGGACATTTCTTCAAAATATCGAATGAAATTCCAACAATTTACGTGTCTTTCAACATCTTTTAAGTTGTGATATGAAATAATGAAGCGGGCTTGGATAAAAATGAAGTCACCCTAACTCGAGGCCTTAAATTTAGCTACCGAGGAAATCAATCGGATTGAAAAAAATCGCATGCAAAATTGACAATATAGTACAAATTCCGCTAACTTTATTTTTTTTTTCAGGTGAGTTTTCATTTTGAGTAGCAGTCCTGTTTTCATCAGTTCCAATTTGTCTCCATTTTTGTCTATATCATTCACCATAGAGTTTTGTCCCTTTCTTTTGCATATCAATCGCAACAATTTGTGTGTGTGTGTGTGTGTGTGTGTGTGTGTGTGTGTGTGTGTGTGTGTGTGTGTGTGTGCGCGCGCGCGTGTGTGTCTGTGTGTGTGTGTGTGTGTGTGTGTGTGTGTGTGTGTGTGTGTGTGTGTGTGTGTGTGTGTGTATTTTCAGAGAAGTCTTGACCCTTGATTCCTGTTGCGTCGTAGTTCTTCTACATTAGAAAATGTTTGTATTTATGTTCATGGCTGGCTGCATGTAACTAGTAATCAAGGCGGCCGAAATCGACGTGAATTCATTGTGCCGCTGGTGCTATGTTAAGCATCTGAAATGTGACAGCGACGCTATGGCACAGAGCCGCCATGAAAGGTGCAGCAATCTGGCATGTCAGGCATGTGAGCGGGACTAGAAATTAGCGGCTATTTTGGCCGACATCACACTGGCAGCTGTCTGCCCGTAGCTGTGGTTCAATCGCAGATTCCAGTGCTGTAATTGGAGTGTAACCCATGACTTGGGCCAAATAAGAATTCAGACCTTCCAAAAGATGTTGGAATCCATCTAGAAAGAATGTCGCGTTTCTGCAGCAGTGGCAGTTTATGTCTACTACTACCACGACTAATCCTAACGTCCTCGGTTTCACAGCTCTCAACTACGAGAATGTGGTGGAGACCAGCTCGGAGACAGAGGAGGAGGACAAGCTGCAGGTTTCCGAGGAAGACCCTCTGATTAATGGCAATGGTAGCCCGGCCAGCCTCGTCAACGCGGACGCCTCACCGTGCGCCGAGAGCCACGGGCTTCCCACCAAAGAGGAGGAGGATGACGAAATGAGAGACAGCGGAGTAGAGCACATCTGGCCCGACAGCGACATGCTGAGCGCATCAGTGGATGGTACCGGTGAGTGTAAGCCGATGTCATCATCTGATTGATACCCCAGGAGGCGGGAGCTGCAGAAGCGAGCGTCATACTCAGCTCCCAATGCCATGTTGCTCCTTTTTTTTAATTAAAATTGTGACACCTGACACCAGTTGGCGGCTCCTACAGAATTGCGGTCCCCTTTGAGCCGCCACATGTATGGAGTTCAGGTGAGCCGTTCATCAGTGAACCCCACTTATCTGACTGGCAGATTCTTTATGTGCACATGCTGCTGCTTGTGTTATCATCTTAGACGGTAAACCCCCCCATCTGGTCCTCATGTAGACTTCAACAAATGCAGCCGATTGTTGAGCAAACACAGCTAGAGCCAGGTCTGATGGCAAGGACTCCATGGCATGCCTTTGGCAGGAAATCATATTGGTTGGTAAAGTTGGGCTAAGACGTACATGACTTCTAGGAGTCTTCTTCTTCTTTTCCTTTTGGCTTTTCCCTTCAGGGGTCGCCACAGCGAATCAATGGCCTCAATCTATCCCGGTTTTGTGCATTCTCTTCTCTCACACCAGCTACCTTCATGTCCTCTTTGACCACATCCATAAACCACCTCTTCGGTCTTCCTCTCGGCCTCCTGCCTGGCAGTTCAAGGCTCAGCATCCTTCTCCCGATATAGTCACTCTCTCTCCTCTGGACATGTCCAAACCATCTAAGTCTGGCCTCTCTGACTTTCTCTCCAAAGCCTCTAATATGAGTTGTCCCTCTAATGTACTCATTCCTGATCCTATACAACCTGGTCACTCCCAAAGAAAACCTCTTCAGCTCTGCTACCTCCAGCTCTGCTTCCTGTCTTTTCTTCAGTGGCACTGTCTCCAGTCCAAACAACATGGCTGGTCTCACCACTGTTTTATACACTTTTCCTTTCATCCTAGCTGAAACCCTTCTATCACACATCACACCTGACATTTTTCTCCAGCCGCTCCGGCCTGCCTGGACACGCTTCTTCACCTCTTTTCCACACTCTCCATTGCTCTGGACAGTTGACCGCAAGTACTTAAAATGTTCCACCTTCTTTATTGCTTCTCCCTGTAGCATCACCCTTGCACTTGGAGCTCTCTCATTCACACACATGTATTATGTCTTGCTGCGACTGATCTTCATTCCTCTCCTTTCCAGGGCATATCTCCACATCTCGTTTCTCCGCCACCTGTTCCACATTCTCGCTACAGATCACAATGTCATCTGCAAACATCACGGTCCATGACTTCTAGGAGTGTTGACAATTAAATGGAATATCGATGCCATTCAGAACCTAACTCCGAATTTTGCAATGCAAGATGCATTTACTTGGATTTCTCAATAAATTGATGTGTTGTTGATATTTTGCCCTTACTGAAATTGCATGTTATCCTGTAAGTGAATTTTTTCACCTAAGCGTATCATGTTGTGACTCCACCCAAGTGCACCCTCACACCCCACTCACCCAAACTTGACTGATGCTCTTTTGTTGAACGGCGCTGATTGCCGGGGCGCCAGTCACGGATGCTTGAAAGATAAATACTTTTAATTAGGGGGCAGGGTAGAACTATTAAAGGAAGCTAGACTGCTGAAAAAAGTCATTAGCAATCTTAAATGATTTTTTTTATTTTTATGATAGCCATTTACATGTATAATAAGAGTCAATGATTCTTGGAAGCGAATGACAGGAACAGAGTGCAGCAAGAAGTCATGTAAGACAGCTTATTTTTAAATGAGCTTGGCTTTGCTATTCATTTCTGCTAATGAACTAGCCATGCACAGCACCCAAGAACCCGGGAACATTTAATACTGGAGGTGGCACATTTATTAGTGGAGGGAAAAGCCTAAATAACAGTTTATATCCTTCAGGGATAGAGGGAAGAAGACAGTTGGGTAAATGAATCAAGATAAAGGATAAACAAGCTGTCTTTGCATATAGTAATTGTTTATTTGATAAAGACCTGCGGTGCCATAATGTCTGTAAATCAGCCATGTTGCAATTCCCACATAATCTGCTTCTGCCATGATAAAGTGTCTGACATATTTGGGAGAGCAAGTCAAGTTCATTAGAGTCCCGCTCCCAATCTTGTGGCTGCTGCTTCCCAGCCTACACTTACTTTGACGGTGCCTGACTGTCTGCGCAGATACCTCAACACATAACTGAGTCCTGAGATAAGCTAGTATCCCCTCCACCCCCATACACACACACACAGCCCTGCTGATTTGGAGCCCTATCAGGAGCTTCATACTGTGCTTGCAAGTCTCTGGGAGGCTGAATGTGGCCTTCTTGGAGAGTTTGACTTGACAAAAATGTTGCTTGAACACCCGCGGAAAAAAAGAAAAAAAACATTTGATGCTTTGAATGTACTTTGACAGTGACTTCATGCAAGTTGAGAAGCTCTTGTGATTCCAAAAGACAATCAAAGCCTTATATCTGGCCTTGTCCTTGACATTCCACGTTCCCACAGTGTGGCTGGATGCAGTCTTCTGGAAAGCATGACATCATAACCACTGACAGGCATTTGAACATCAATCACCTACTCAACAATGTAACACTGCGCAATTTTTCTATTGCCACCGGACATGTAATTAACAACTTTTTAGTATTGTAGAACAAAAGCCACATTCTCCGTCTCTTGTCAAGTCCAAATTTAAGACTATTTTGGTAATTGCAGACGTTTTTAGTATTGCTGAAAAAAAACACCTTCCCCACATCTTGTCAAGTCCAAATTTCAAACTGGTATTTCACTGGTTGGTGCTCCATTGTGAACGAATGCATGAAAAATACTTTTTTTTGACTTAATACAACTCCAATTTATTAAAACGTATTGAAATGTACAAATCTCAGAGGCAGAAAGAATAATGTCCATTAAAATATGAATGTTTTCAGAACAAACAGCATCAGTGCAGTATGATGATAGGTGCAATAGTTTTGGACTTCGGCAAGGTGTAGGCCTTCAATGATTTAATGCTGATGCAACACACCTCTGGCTAACCCGTGACCTACTGCCGTACATTTTTGTGGCCCACACGCATTTCTCGTGACAGCTTCTATGCCATGTAAAAGTGTTGGCTGCCATGTCAGGACATAAACACTCTCTTTCTAAGTGGACTCTCCTCTTTGCTGGCTCACCACAGTGAAACATTGCCTAATGCCAGAGGTGGACCAGCCTCCTGCTGGAAGCGCTGGTGTCGCCTTCAGACCGCAAATTACACATGTTTTCCAAGGTAAACACTAACAGGGCAGAGAGGAGGACCACTAAATCCCACTGGTCATCCCCTTGCGTCAGGGCAAAAGAATGCAGACAAATTTGATTAGCCAAAGCAAACACGGCCTGTGAAGACACACACGTGTTGAAATCTGAGATGTATGGGTATATTTCAATCTGTTGATCATGATTAATGCTACTAAAACCCGTTTATTCTCAAACTGCGGTTCTGATACAGCTTGAGGGGCATGCAATCCAAAAAAAAGGAAAACATATTTTTAAGTCAGAGAGTGTGTGGTGGGAAGGGGGTTCACAGCCATCAAGTCCATTGTTGGCTAAAAATACTAAAAATAATTTTGCTACAGGCTTTTGTGCAGGAAACATGATCGGCATAACTTGCCCCACCTCTTCCTGGGGCATCCCGAGTGACATTGGAAAGTGCCGCCTCGTGACACCCAGCAAAATGGAGGCACAAAACATGGTCTCCATGTTTCTGGAAGCATGTTAATTTAATTGTGGGCTGAAACCAACATGGAGACAATGCTAAGAGGAGAACCAAGAGGAGAACCACCTCACCCGTGCCAGCGCCACACTGGCTGACTTCAAGGCCATTACCCTAAAGAATCTTAAATCTTTGAACATCGCTTCGAGTACAATCGTAGTTCAATCAGATTGGGTGATGTCTTTTGACAGTGAGCGAAGGAAACGTGTTTAACACAACTCTCCATTTGTGGTGTGTTATTTTTAGTGCATGTAGTGTGCACTACTGTGTAAGTGTATAAAACAGTGGTGAGACCAGCCATGATGTTTGGACTGGAGACAGTGCCACTGAAGAAAAGACAGGAAGCAGAGCTGGAGGGAGCAGAGCTGAAGATGTTGAGGTTTTCTTTGGGAGTGACCAGGTTGGATAGGATCAGGAATGAGTACATTAGAGGAACAATTCATATTAGAGGCTTTGGAGAGAAAGTCAGAGAGGCCAGACTGAGATGGTTCGGTGATGCCCAGAGGAGAGAGACCCACTATATCGGGAGAAGGATGCTGAGCCTTGAACTGCCAGGCAGGAGACCGAGAGGAAGACCGAAGAGGAGGTTTATGGATGTGGTCAAAGAGGACATGAAGGTAGCTGGTGTGAAAGAAGAGGACGCACAAAACCGGGATAGATGGAGGACATTGATTCGCTGTGGCGACCCCTGAAGGGAAAAGCCGGAAGGAAAAGAAAAAGAGTGTGCACTACTGTGTGGAACAGCTTTGGAAGAAAATGTTCACATGCTATGAAGGAAGCATAATGTGCATGTGGAATAGTGCGCCGGCATTACAGGCATTGTGTAAAAAAAAACGAGCTGCCTTTTGGCTGAAGCTCAACAATTTGTCAGGTGGATATTGTGTTTAATATTGGCTTGTTGTGTTAAAGGTAAATAGGCCACTCGCTGGGCACTGTGATGATATGAAGAGCGGTGATAATAATAATAATAATAATAATAAACCAATAATAAACCAATAAACCAAAAGATAGGCTACCAAATGAAAAACAAAGTAATGTAGTTTATTCCATACATTGTAAGAATGAAAATTGTAAAGAGCAGTACATTGGGGAGACTCAACAAATTCTCAAAAAAAGACTTTATCAACATTGCAGGGATAATATAAGTGGACCTCAATCGGCAGTACATTTGCACCTAAAAGCTAGCAACCACTCATTGGACGACAATGAGGTTAAAAATCTTAGCGAAAGAACATAGATGGTTTGAAAGGGGGGTAAAAGAAGCGATTCTTATAAAACAACAAAATCCTTCATTAAACCGGTCTGGTGGGGTGAGGTTCAATTTGGATCATTCATACAATAGCCTGCTTAGGCAAAACAGGTTAGGCAACTTTCGTAATGCTGATGAGGGTCGTTATGCTGATGAGGTGATACCGGTGGGAGTGGGGGTAATAGGCCAGTCGTTAGTCAGGAATGTAGGAACAATCAGTGGGGCCACAGGGAGGGGTCCTCTGCCCCCCCAACCTGAGAGTAGGGACCTATCATAGCTGTGTCCGGCGCCACCATGTCTGGACATTAGGGATATATAAATAGGGCCGATACGACCAGTCAGACTTTAGTTCGCTGACGAAGCCTCTTGGATAGGAGGCGAAACGTCCGAAATCTTCAAAATTGTACAGATGACGGCTGAAAAAACCTTCTCATCGATGGACCACTCCTGTACGACTGAGAGCTTACACAGACGAATAATAATAATAATAATAATAATAATAAGAAGAAGAAGAAGAAGAAGAAGAAGAAGAAGAAGAAGAAGAAGAAGAAGAAGAAGAAGAAGAAGAAGAAGAAGAAAAGAAGAAGAAGAAGAAGAAGAAGAAGAATACATTACATTTTAAGCGCCTTTCAAAGCTCTCAAGGACACTTTACAGTCACAGACGAGCATAGGTACTATAATAAATAAAATACAATCACAATCACAAATATCACAAATCACAAATAGATTGCAATAAATAAAATGCAATTATAAATAGAAACAAGAGAGAGAGAGCTACATAGAAAATGAAATTTTAAATAGATAGGTTTTGAGATGGGACTTGAAGGTGGGAAGAGAATCGATGTTACGAATGTTGGGAAGAAGTGGGGGGCAGAGCAGCTGAAGGCTCTGTCACCCATCATGTCCCATTTTTGGCTTGCATTCACTCTGCCCTGTTTGTCCATTCCCTCCACAACCCCCACCACTCTTGCATCACTCTTCTGTGCAGATGAAATCAAAGATTTCGACACTTTGGGCCCTGATACCAGTTTGGAAATCGCAGGAAATGGTACACGTGAGTTTGACCGTTGCTCCTGCTATTGAAACTCTCATTCACGTTTCTATAACTCTACTTTGCTAATACCTTTCTACAATGTATTCCTGAGACACAACATACTTTAGGCTACAGGATATAATAAAATAAGGGGAGGAAGTGATGACAAGCATTCATTAGTCTGAAGTTGCTAATTTCCTCCTGGGCTGAGTAACAATAGAGCACATTTATAATTTTCACAAATAACAAGCCAGTATCAATTAGCAGAACTGCAATTCCAACAATTAGACTGTAGAAGGACAAGTCCACTGAACACTGCAAATGATACAATTGTGGCTGGTAAAAGGGATTCATTGGCACCAATGAAATTTACTGTTTTTTTCTCTTGATAACCAAACATTTGCAACCTTGACCTTTTACAAATTGAACAGTGAAGTTGTCACACATGGCTCTTAAAAGCTCACTGTGACTAGCCACCCAAAGGTTTATTAGCCACGACCAATTCTTAGTGAGATGTCACTCAGATGTGGATTAATGGGGGTGGCCAATATCTTCGTGAGGTTGGTCACTTTGGCTACACCCTCCACTGCTGCAATGTATTTTGCTTTGATTCAAACCAACAATGCCACAACCACTCCTTTGATCGTCAACATGTCATCGATGCTCTGCTATGACAAAATTCAGGTGTGTCAGCATTGCTACTCGCTCAAGATTCTTTCTCACAGCTTATTCTGTGATTTGAAGTTGGATTTGGCTAGAAATTCTTATTTTAGTAGTACAGACATGCAAAGCCCATAATTTAGACATCTTTCCTCTGTAGCTTTGCTCTGTTCTTTTTGTGTCGCCTCACACTTGGAGCAAGAAATTCCCCAACTCTTTCTGCAGGACATTTATCATTTCTTATCCCTTCTCCACTTTAGTGAAGAGCATCAATTGCACTTCAGAGTTTGAGGACTTTTTTGCCAAGAGAAAGCGTGGCGACAGCGTCAGCCACGTGGTGAGCATCGCTGAATATCTTCAGCGAGGTGATACCGCTATCATCTACCCAGAAGCCCCTGAAGAGCTGTCCCGACTTGGAACGCCGGAGGCAGTTGGGCCAGAGGAAAACGGTACGGACTCTTTGAAGTTGTTTTAAGACACAGGCCTTCAAATTCCAGTTTATTTCTACAATACTCAACGTTGTTTTAAAAAAATGTGGTATACTATATATTACTTAATGTTCTTAGGGTAAGCACACACTAATCTAAGCACATCTAAGCACATCTTAAATTAAAATAGAATTATTCACGGTCTGGAGAGTTCATTCTTAATATCAATATTACACCACTCATTGCAATGCGCTAAATTAAGAATAAAAATAATAAAATCAGACTAACCTCTTCTTCCAAGACAGTTTTATTTCATTTGCATTATTACAAGTAAAATGTTTTTGGGAGAAAAAAATAAACATAATTATGGCCACTACAAAATTCACAGTGTCAACATACAAATTGGATATAACAGGATGATGCCTGTGCAAATTACCGCTTTGCGTGTGTACTTGGGAAAAATGGGGTGGTGTGGGAGTCATCTCTCAGAAGCTGCAAAAGCTCTCTTGCCCGACGTGAGCAGACAGCTGTTGGTCCCACAGATTTGCCGGATGCCACAGTGTTTACCTACAGTCTAAAGCAACAGCTGGGCAGAAACCAGATAGTTCACCTCTGAAGGTCCCAGCAGGCGGACGCGAATTGGGGATTGAGGGAGTGGGGTCAAGCTGCAGACATGGCAAGCATACGAGTGAGAAAGATTTTAAGAAGTGACAGCAGTGAGGAAAATGCTATCCTGCTGCGTGTGTGTAGTCTTCAGGCTCTTAATGGAAAATAATTTCAGTTAGAAGTTAAAGCCAGCTTGTGTCATGTAATTTGGGTATAAGTTTAATGGAAAATTCTAAATAGTCCAGAGGTCCGAGTGTGAGTGGGAATGGTAGTTTGTCTGTGTTTGCTGTGCCAATGCCTTGCAATCGGTTCAG
This sequence comes from Hippocampus bargibanti, assembly GCF_051943395.1. Taxonomy (NCBI): domain Eukaryota; kingdom Metazoa; phylum Chordata; class Actinopteri; order Syngnathiformes; family Syngnathidae; genus Hippocampus; species Hippocampus bargibanti. The sequence goes on from NC_142734.1 coordinate 19,229,800, forward strand.
GGTGGCCCCCGCCTACTGCCCGAAAACAGTTGGGAGAGGCTCCAGCACCCCTTGCGACCCTTGTGAGGACCATGAGGGATGAGAAAGTGGATGGATGAATAGATGAATACATAGAAACTGGTGAAATTGCCAAATCGGATGGAATTTTTGGAACATAAATAAGCGGCATAATTACAAACTAATCCTATGTATGAAAACTGTTCCTCTTCAAATGCCCTCGTAATCGACCCTTCAGTTTTTCAACACTGTCCTAATGATCATCAGCTGGAGATGTGGCTTCAGCATCAAATCAGCAGCAGGTGTTTCTGTCTTCATTTCCATCAAAATGTAGTGTTTCACTTTAAGACTGACTTTTGTTTTTCTGCTCTGTGCTCCGCGGTTCAAGTAGTTTGTCAACACTTTGTTGGAAATGTATTTTGTGGTAATTAATGAGTATGAGGAAGATGGGTAGGAAAATGATCTTAAGTAAAAGTGCAGACTTTAGCCGTGAGAAATGTAAATCACGAAGTATAATATGTAGCTGAACATTCTACTGAAGTAACAAAGTATTTTCACTCTGTTTCACGTTGCTTCTGCGTGTGTGTGTGAGCGTCTGCCAGCCCAACCCAGTGACTCTCATGTGCAGCAGATTGCGTAGATACCTCCCATACCACTCTGGGCAAGCCGCCCATTAGCTGCCATTGATTGGCTGACCTTTTGGCCCGGTTTCCTTTCCCTTTCAACCCCCTTTCCCCTTCTACTCCTCCATCACCCATGCAGACCTACCACCTGGAACGCCAGATGCCTTCGCCCAACTGTTGACCTGCCCCTACTGCGACCGGGGTTACAAGCGCTTGACATCACTCAAGGAGCACATCAAGTACCGCCATGAGAAGAATGAGGAGAACTTCGCCTGCCCGCTGTGCAGCTACACGTTCGCCTACCGCACTCAGCTCGAGCGACATATGGCCACGCACAAGCCTGCGAGAGATCAGGTTAGCTAGTTCTTCTTACATCCAGACTCCCCTTCCCCACCATCACACACTTAACACACACACACACACACACACACACACACACACACACACACACACACACACACACACACACACACACACACACAAACACACACATACACAGATACAGAAGCAGACACACAACCCCCATCTTATCTCTAATGTGCTGTGATTCTTTGAGAAGAGAAATATTTTTTTTCTGATTGGCAATCATTAATTTTTCATGGCATTTTGAAGATGCGACTCCTTTAATGGTAATAACTTAAATTGAGGCCCTAAATGGTTTTTGATGGCCTTCCTTGATATGATTTTGCAGCCTTGTGTTCACGATCCAATGATTGCGTTAATTTCCAATTTGGAAATTTTTATCAGCTCCTTAACTTTGCCACTAATCTTTAATGTTGTTCTGGTGACAAATCCGCACTCGCTACCACACACACACACACACACACACACACACACACACACACACACACACACACACACACACACGCGCGCACACGCACACAAACACGCACACACACACACACACACGCGCACGCACGCACGCACACACACACACACACACACACACACACACACACACACACACACACACACACACACACACACACACACACACACACACACACACACACACACACACACACAAACACAGAAGGTAAACAAGCAGCAACATTTCCATTTACACAACATACAGATTGAAACTCATCATAGTGGGTGATATTTCAGCTGTCTTTAGGCAGTAGGCAGTGGGATACCGTGAACCGGTAGCCAGTCAACCGCAGGTCACACAGAAACGAACAACCATTCATGCACACACTCACACCGAGAGCCAATTTGGATTGTTCAATCAGCCTGCCATGCAATGTTCCCTCTAAGCTGCGTGCGTGTGCAATTGCGCACTGCTTGCACAGTACGCAGCGCACAAGAACATCATTGCAGCACACATTTTGCAATGTAACTCAATGAGTGACAGGTGTGTTGTGTCCGGAGGAATGAGAGAGGAGAGTTGCTTTGTCAACGTGTTTATTGTGCCACCATGTTAGTCTACCTGCGGTCGTGACGTTACCGCTGCTTTTCGACCTGTCGCAACATTCTGTAGCAGTGCGACATATGCTACATTTACCCCCCCTCCCTGAAGGAACCAAAAACACTCTGTAAAAAGGGAAACCGGGTAGACTGCCGGTTTCCCTGCTTAGCCGTGCGGGTTATTCTGCCACGCGATAGGCTAAGCACTGGCTAGGGTCTGAACATTCAAAATATGTGATAATTGTCCAAATACCGAGGGCAAAGGCGAACGCGAGTTGGCCGAGGCTCTGGCCCCACGGGCACGGCTGGTTCACCACGCTCTTCGAGGCGTCCCATCGGTGTTCTCTGATGTGTGACAGGACGTCAGTAGTCTTTGCCTGAGAAGTCGTTCGAAGGGGTCGGTGCCGCCACTCTCCTTAGGCGGCTGGCATGCCAACGTGACCCGTCAGCCAGACAAAAGGTGGTCGGTCCGAGTTGGGCGGTAATCTGGACTGGTGCTGTCCAGAATGAGTCCAAATTGTGAGAGCAGCTCGGCCGGCAAATGCGGACCCAGTCCGACACAGTCAGTGTGGGTTGCTTCGTCCGGCGCTTCTCGTTGGGCCCTCTGCTGGCTGAGGAAGAGTAGGGCAGGCCGTCTGCTTGGTTGGAGCTTTCTCCACCCCCGTTGGCCTGGGGGTGAATTGGGGCACCCGCACTGTCAGAGATAGAAAAGCCGAGTGCACAAAACAAGTCCAAGCCCAAGAGGTTGGCGCCGTGACGGGACACTTGGAAAGTGAAAGCAGGGAGAGTCCTTGAGCCATAGCGCGCCGTGAAGGTGGCAGTGCCCACCATACCAATCTTAGTTTGGCCATAGCCAAACAAGTCCTCAGCGTTGGCCTCGATCAGGAGATGAGGAAATAGCCGTCGAACTGTGGACACGTTCAACAGTGACCTGGAGTCTGCCGTGTCGAGCAGGAGTGGTAAGCTCACTCCATCCAGTTCCACTGCGCACTACTTGAATGGCTTGGCGTGCGAGCCCACGCAGTGGATGGTGGTTCGCCTCGGCTGGTCTGGTGAGCGGCGTGGCGGGTATGTTGACGTGGGAGCAGAGTGGCACATCCTGGCGAAGTGGTTCCTCCTTCCGCAGTGCTGGCATCTCTGTCCAATGGCTTTGCAAGTTGGCGCGCGTGTGGGGTGCCAGGCAGACCCACAGTTGGCACAAGGTCTGCGTGTGTTGGCCTGTTGATGTCTGACGACATTTATCTCGGTACGGTCGTAGGTTAAGGTGGGAGCAGAGCGGCACATCCTTGCGAAATGATTCATCTTCCCGCAGCGTTGGCATCGTTGTCCGGTGGCTCTGCAAGTGGGCGCACGTGTGGGATGAGAGGCTGACCCACAGTTGGCACAAGGCGTGCGTGCATCGGCCCCTTGACGTCTGGCCACATTTATCTCGGCACCGTCGTATGTAGCGGTGGAGTCGTAGGTGAAGGTGGCGTCTGGGAGTGGAGGGGTTGGAGCAACAATCTGTGCCAATGCGGGTGGGTTCACGAACCGAGCCGTTAATTGTGCTGCGTTCTCCAATTGAAACGCCATTTCCACAGCCTTCGATAGTGGGAGGTCGTCAGGGGACAATAACAGTTTTTCCCGTAGTTTGGGATCAATCGTGTGCTCGGCGAGTTGATCCCTAATCATTTCCTCTTCCAAGCGGCCGAATTTACAGAGGCCCGCTAAACACCGCAAGTCGGCAACGTAGTGGTGTACCGACTCGCCTGTTCGTTGCCGTCGTTGACGGAAGGCAATCCGCCGGACAATCACGCCCTGAGGTGGGCGAAATGTCGGGCCAATAAAATGACACAATCCCCGTATGTCTGCGCAGGTCCAAAAGAGCGAAAAATGCGCTGCCCCTCACCACCTAAACTGTGTATTAGCATAGCCGTTCGGCGTGCTTCGCTTGCCTCGTTTAGTCCGGTCGCCGTCAGATACGTCGTGAACGAGTCATACCAGCGGGACCACGGGACTGGTGGCTCACCGGGGAGCGCGAGAAACGAGGGGAGGGGAGCTGTGTAGAAGTCCATCTTCGTCGCCAATGTTGTGTCCGGAGGAATGAGAGAGGAGAGTTGCTTTGTCAACGTGTTTATTGTGCCACCATGTTAGTCTACCTGCGGTCGTGACGTCACCGCTGCTTTTCGACCTGTCGCAACATTCTGTAGCAGTGTGAGATATGCTACAAGGTGTCCAGCCAATAATGCCGTACAGTTCACGGACGCTTCGCAGCCAATCGGAGCAGAACAGTGCGAATGTGCCTGCCAAAATGTGCAGTGATTTTGGCGTGAAACTGGTGTACACGTACACGTTAGTGATGGGAATTCCGGCTCTTTTCAGAGAGCCGGTTCTTTTGGCTGGCTCACTAAAAGGATCCGGCCTTTTGGCTCCAAAATGTCTCCTCAGTTTTTTTGTTTTTGCTTAAATGACCAAAAATCATGTAAAATTATGTGAAAACCAAATTACTCATGTAAAAAATACACTATGTCATTTTTTTATTTATATGGCTTAATTTATATGTGCACAGAGAACTTCCACAAACTTTTACTTTCCCTGTGGTTACACTGGTCTGATGATGGGTATCACTAATTTGCTTTTCATATTAATAATGCTATTGTACCAACTAGTAAAAAATATAATAATTGCTCACTGCTGCGTGTGTTTGTAATTCTCCCCTTCCTCCTCTACCACGGATATTGACCAATCACATGCGCCTTTAACTGAAGACTGGGGGCGGGGAATAGAGGTCTAAAAAAGTTGACTCCCATTTCTGGCTCCTTGGTCGGAACTGGCGCTCCTCGTTCACTTCAGAGATCCGGCTCTATGAACCGGATTGTTCGCGAACGACACATGACTAGTACACACCTGATGTTGCTCACAGTGGTCCTAAGTGTGCTCAGGGAGGGAACATTGCTGCGATGCATATTTTTTGGGGGGTGGGGTATCCGCAGGGCCCGGAGAAAGCCCACACAGGCCTGGGGAGAACATGCAAACTTCACACAGAGAGGCCAGAGCCTCTACACAAATTCTACACTGTAAAGTCAACATGCTAACCCAGGGGTGGGCAAACTTTTTGACTCGCGGGCCGCAATGGGTTCTAAAATTTGACAGAGGGGCCGGGCCAGGAGCATTTGGAGGGAGTATTTGGGCCGGAAATACTAAACCTAAAGCATTATAGGACAACTGACGCCTCCACACAAGTTATGTCCATAATTTGTAAAATCACATCAAATGACTTTGACTGAGCATATTTGACCAAGAATCCACAGTATATAGCTATAGTTTACGTTTTAAGACTGCCGCTAAATATTCATGAAGTCTTGTTTTCGAGTTGATGACGATCCCATGTGACGTCACGTTTGGACCGCCCCTGAGCGAGAAAACGACACACAATGCATTTTGCGGTAATTTGTTTGGTCTGAAAACTTCGTGTTGATCCGTGTTGATGGTGAAATTAGAAGGAAAACACATAACTAACGCGATGGTGAATCATTGTGTGTTGCACCAAGACAACTATTTGATATTCGCTGACACAAATTCCCAGCTGACAAATCAGCCCATTTCCAATGGAGCTTGGGCACCATCTTGGGCGCATTTTCTGGGTGCTACATTGCTGTCATTGACGGCTCAAATTGATATGGGAGGACTCCTTTAATCAATTGCAAACATTTATGCTTTCCTCTTCAGAACAATTTTTGAATCATATTCATAATTGGATGAGTAACAAAAAAGCATCTTCTTCGAATCGGAAGCCATTGTTTTGATTCTCGAGCAAGGCCAGACGTCTTGTGAACAAAAACTTTTGATCTGATGACAATTAGGAGAAATCATTTCTGAGTGTGGCATGGGATTGAATTGTTTTGATCTCACATTCTCACCTTTTCAATACAGTGAACATTTTGTTGAAAAAAAAATGCACCGAGACATCGTATGAACATTTTTAGATTTGTCTTTTATTGTGTCCCTTCATCTGAGCCAATGATCTGAATGAATTGGTTGCAATCCAACCACAGGGGATATACCTTGTAAACGACAAAAAAAAAAAAAAACATTCCCCACACAATTGTATAGTAACTGCGTGGACTTAAAAAAAACTAGGTTGTCATGTAGAAACTGCAGAACTGCAAACCAAAATGTGTTCACACCAATGAAAACTTGGTGTAGGAAAACTGAGCATAAAAAAGTGCTAAAAAATGTTAAACGCTGTGTTCTCTTGTCTCGTGAGATAAGATGACAGCCTCAAGCTAAATTAGATGTCATCAGCCAACACGCTCACCTGATCTACCAGCTGGATGTAAACGTGAGCAGATGGGTCGGCCGAATGCCTTGCTGTCCCAATCCCCACATTACCATGCTGCCGCCATTCCCGATCTCAATGGCTGACGAATCCTGTTCAAGCACCAGGGCTCCTTCTGCTCCACCACTTGTGCTAACTTATAAAATCAGCTGCAGCGTGTGGCCGGTAGTCAGCTTCTTTGGCAGGTTCCTCTTTGTCATTTGTATCCTGGCCATCCTGCGTTAGAGAGCACGAGAACATCGCACATTACCATAAGGAATAATGTACCCATTAGTGAACATGTGCTCTCCTATGTTTACAAGTCTTAATGCTCCTCCTCCTTTTAAGCAATTAGCCAGAATATGACTAATTAGATCTTATACATATGCAAGCCTTCTGCCCGTGCCCCGCCCACAAGTGTCGTGCCGTTGATGGTGCCAGTGTATGAAGGCGAGATGAAGCCTTTTGCTGGTGCCATTCACAATTAAGGGCCCAGAGTGTCTTATTAGCAGTGAGACTAAACTTTAACGAGCAGAGGTCCTCAGGGGTAGAAGGGGAGGAAGAGGTAGAGTCGGAGGCACCGAAGCAGCTGTTGCTGTTTGTTTATGCAACTCAGCAACATACGAGTGGCGTGATGCTCTCCAGCGCTGGGCAGGGGCCCCCGACTCTCCCCGCTTGATCTGTGAAGGTTGGAGCTTTTCTTCATAGTGTCCTGTGCACGACCATCTGTCTCCCCAGGAATTGATACGCCCCAGTATTTGTCAAGACTGAAGCAGTTGAAGGGGCATTTGATTTTGCTTCATCAGAGCTCGGATTTAAAAAAAAGTCATTCTCTCTAATTCGAAGTAAACGCTTTCATGCATGACGAGCATATTCAGACAGTCAGATGAGATGCTGAGGACTTGTGATTGTTAAAAGTGCTAATTAGGTGTTCTGTCCTACAAGAAATGTTAACTTTTCAAAAATGGTGTGAATACAGGTATGCAGGGTGATCCGAGACTTATTAGTGTGGATTGAATGAAAAGTAGATCATATCAATACCTCTAATGAAAGGAAATGCAATAAAAATAGATCATTTTCTCGGCTGCCAAATTCTAAAGCGAGTCGAACAGGCAGGAAATTAAAAGGTGTGGGATTCTCGCTGTTATCCTCAGCGCTTGTAGCTGTTCAGCATGGACCGTAACATGCTTATTGTAATCTTGACCACTTATGGCTACATCTTTGCATCGTTTTATTGTCTGTGCCCAATGTTGATGCCTAATGGTTCTTCCACAGCACCAACTGTTGAACCAAGCAGCAGGCAACCGCAAGTTCAAATGCAGTGAGTGCGGCAAGGCCTTCAAGTACAAGCACCACCTGAAGGAACACCTCCGCATCCATAGTGGTGAGTGTCAGTTCAAGACAGTGGTTGCAAATCGCCTTGAACCTGATAACTTATTGTGTATGTTATTATGCCATAGGTGAAAAACCGTATGAATGCCCCAACTGTAAGAAGCGCTTTTCGCATTCGGGATCTTATAGTTCGCACATCAGCAGCAAGAAGTGCATTGGCTTGATCGCCGTCAACGGCAGAATGCGTGGATCCATGAAGACAGGCTCTTCCCCTACCTCGGCCTCCGCGTCCCCCACCAACACTGCCATCATCCAGCTGCGGCAAAAGCTAGAGAACGGCAAGCCAGTGAGCCTCGCTGACCACAACACACATCTGAGCATCAAGACAGAACCGCTTGACTTCAACGACTATAAACTGATGATGGCCTCGCATGGATTTAGTGCTCATGGGCCTTTCATGAATGGTGGATTTGGAGGCAACAGTTCACTGGGGGTTCAACATAACTCAACAGCCAAAAGCCCTCTGCAGCACCTGGGCATGCACGGGCTGGAGTCGCAGCTTCTTGGCTACCCAAACCCTGTGATTAACAACCTGAGCGAGGTGCAAAAGGTCCTCCAGATTGTGGACAACACAGTATGCAGGCAGAAAATGGACTGCAAACCAGAGGAACTGTCCAAGCTCACAGCCTACATGAAGGAATTAGGCACACAAGTCGAGGAGCAAAAACAGGGCCTGACATCGGCAAGTGGGGCACAGGTCAGTCTTCCACTAGTCAATCACAACGGCGCCACCAAAAGCATTATAGACTACACACTCGAGAAGGTCAATGAAGCCAAAGCCTGCCTCCAGAGCTTGACGACAGACTCAAAGAGACAAATCAACAATATCAAACACGAGAAATCGAGCCACATGCTCGAAAGCGGCATGGAGGAAAAGGCAACAGAGAACATGTTCACGCCATATGCGTGTCAGTATTGCAAAGAAACTTTCCCGGGTCCCATCCCTCTCCATCAACATGAACGCTACTTGTGCAAAATGAATGAGGAGATCAAAGCTGTGCTCCAACCCAATGAGAATCTGATGCCCAACAAACATATATTCATGGAGAAGAATGCTCACCTGACATCTTCCATTTTGACTGAAAAGGGACTGACAGGCTCCCTTCACCCCTACAGGGACCACATGTCTGTGCTCAAGGCCTATTTTGCCATGAACATGGAGCCCAACTCTGAAGAACTGCTCAAGATCTCGATCGCGGTTGGCCTTCCTCAGGAATTTGTCAAGCAATGGTTTGATCAGCGAAAGATGTTTCCATATGGTTGCACCAGAACGCCGCCGCTTGAGCACAAGAACAGCATGGAAATGGTTGTTGGGACAAACAACCATCAAAATCTCCCTAAAGACGATTTGGAGGCGCGGTCGCCAATGTCTCTAATCAAACCAGTTGACTGCATTACATCCCCGGCTATTGCTGAGCTCCACAACAACTCCCTCAGACATTTCAAAAACCATCAATTTGGCGACACGAAAGCCACAGGTGACAAGTTGGACCATTCGCGAAGCAACACTCCTTCTCCGCTTAACCTATCGTCCACATCCTCCAAACATTCGCACAGCAGTTCTTACACCCCAAACAGCTTGGTGTCCGAGGACCTGCAGGTTGAGCCGCTTGACCTATCGCGTCCACGACTCATCAAGGAACCTAAGCATGCACTGACCATGAAGAGCCGTCCAAAAGTCAACAGTATTACAGTCGGGCTGAGCAGTGTCCCCTCGCCACGCGAGCACTTTGAGGAACCTCTAAACCTAGCTTATCTAAAGAAGGAGTTCTCCACCTCTGGCACCAATGGCAATTTGGAGAAAAGCACGAGTCCCATCTTTGGCATTAACCCATTTGCCGCCAAACCCATGTACACGTCACTTCCTCCTCAGAGCGCTTTTCCACCAGCTACATTCATGCCACCAATACAGGCCAGTATCCCAGGACTGAGGCCCTACCCTGGCATGGAACAGATGGGTTTCTTACCACACATGGCCTACACGTACGCAGCTGGTGCCGCAACCTTTGCTGAGATGCAACAGCGGAGAAAGTATCAGCGGAAACATGGTTTCCAAGTAAGTGAACCACCCGTGGCTATGCGACAGCCCCAGGTAGCAACAAGCAAACTAAGATCTCTGCAAATCAGACATGTCCGCACTGACCGAATAACGAACCCTCTTGGTTTTTAAACCAAAGGTTTGCAAAACTATTTGTTTCCTCAAATGACCAAAACTCGCCTTGAACATTCCTCTTAGTTTCCAAGTGCACTTTAATAATGCACCGGCTCCATGTTCATTACCACTGCACGCTTAGGGCTGTTTTACATAGACTGAACCATTTTGATGAAAAAAAAAAACATTAATAATGTTTCTCATTGTAAGTTATTAAATTAGATTTTAAAAATACAGCTACAGGCGGTTAGTTAAAATTGATTGCTGAGTGATAGCTCGATCCCATCTTAAAACATATTTGCATTGTCAAGTTCATTAAAGGAACACATCACACCTTCTAATTGCGATCGCTGCGCAGAATGTTCGACTCATGATGGAACATTGTTCTCAATCAATTGCACGCCACACTTGTATTTATCGGGGCGGCCCGGTAGTCGAGTGGTTAGCACACCGGCTTCACAGTGCAGAGGTCGCCGGTTCGCGTCCCGGTCCGGCCTCCCTGTGTGGAGTTTGCATGTTCTCCCCGGACCCGCGTGGGTTTTCTCTGGGTCCTCCGGTTTCCTCCCACACTCCAAAAACATGCATGGCAGGCAGATTGACCACTCCAAATTGTCCCTAGGTGTTAGTGTGAGAGTGACTGTTGTATGTCTTTGTGTGCCCTGCGATTGGCTGGCAACCAATTCAGGGTGTCCCCCGCCTCGTGCCCGAAGACAGCTGAGATAGGCTCCAGCAACCCCCGCGACCCTAATGAGGAATAAGCGGTACGGAAAATGAGATGAGAGATGAGATGAGACTTGTATTTATCAGAAAATATTTTTTTAAGTGATGGGACTCCTATTGGCTTAATTGAAAGCAGAAACAATAGCCCACCTCGCAAATGTCCTTTCAACGAATTCTGTGTGAAGCTCCACAAAAGGACGTATTGATTTTATTTCATGTAAACGTTTGGACTTTTACTGACCAGTATATCAGGATAATTTCTCCGAATGAGACATAGGAATCAGTAATGTAAAATTAATATAGTTGTCGGTTTCCACTCAAAGCAATCTGACCCAAGATGCAACAGTCCTAAACTGTCGAAAATCCAACACCTTTATAAACACTATCTACAAAATGTCAGATTGTTTTCTTTAACATCCATGCATGAACCTCATGATGGTCACAGATGAACTGGAGCCTATCCCAGCTGTTACTGAGCATTTAATTGGTCACCATAACGTGAGCAATTTGGCTGATATTCCTGCTATTTTTCTTACTTCAGAGTCGGACCAGTCATAAATGCAGATTTCTTTTTGAGGGAACATTCTTTAAAAAAATCTATGTGTTTTACAAGACTATGCACACTACAGCTTGTCATACGCTAAATATTTGTCCCTCATTGTGAGTGTGTTAGAAAGGTGCACCGGCATTATTCAAAAGACTTTTCGAAAAGTTCAGTTATTCAGAGTTCCCCAAAAATGGAGCCCACTCATGTCCAAGCCACTGGTCCAATTCTGGGGCTGTAATGTGCCTTGTAAATCTTTGTTTTGAAGACCAAAACCAAGTCTCCATGACGACTAAAGTTGCTTCTTTGAGATGACTAGAAGAACGACAGTCATGGCAACTTTGTTTCGGTTACCACAACATGGATTTTGTTGATTAATGACGTGAGCCATTTTCAGAGGGAAGCAAACACTTAAACGTTTCATCGTCCTCATACTGTGAGAGGCAGTTGACACACCACTCTCATTAGTTTCTGAATGCAGCCAAAAATCATCAGCTCATAAATTAGAATTCAACCGTGGAAATTCATTGATCATAGGGATCATGAAATGCACAAAAAGTGTTGGAACACTGCATAGTTGAAAATATTAATTCAACAACATTTGGAATATTAGGGCTGGCCACATGTAAGCTTTGAACACAAGCCTAAACTAATTGGTGTTTTTCGTTTTCTTTTTTTTTTGTCCACTTTTTCTTTTCTGTCTTTGTTATGCTAAGGGCGACCTACTTGACGCGACAGCCGATTACATGTCAGGGCTGGACGACATGACAGATCCCGATTCCTGTCTGTCGCGGAAGAAGATTAAGAAGACTGAAAGTGGTATGTACGCGTGTGACTTGTGCGACAAAACATTCCAGAAGAGCAGTTCCCTTCTCAGACACAAATATGAACACACAGGTATATACTGTTCTAGACCCTTATTTCCAACCCCATTATATTTCCTTTTGTCAATGTTTGTATTGAAAATCCTGAGTGAATCTTTGAACGTGTCCCCTCCTCTTCCTCTTTCCTATGTTGCGCATCTTGTAACTTGCTTCTTCATCAACAGGGTGGACATAGTTGTGCTAGTCGTTATGCCGATGAGTAAAGGCAACTCCGTTGTTGGCGATAGATCGCATCAGCACCTTCAGAGTGCCACTAACAAGTCTTTCGTATTCATGTTACGAGACAAAGTTCCTCTTTCATGGGGTTGCATCATTCATTTCAGACGCTAACGCTCATCTAGTGATTGGCGCTTTTGTGGGTCTTATCGATTTGGAGATAAAAGCGGAGGCTAGGGCAGCGATGCTTTCATGCACGTGTGTCTGTTTTTTCTGGTCCCGCACTGAAGGGAAGTGGTCCGACTGGAGATTAAAAAGCCGTTCTGTCTCGTGTACAGTATATATTGCAAAAGTTGTAACAGGAAAGAAATGCCAGCTTCCTGCGGCAGGCATGCTATCAACATGAACTTCAATCATATTGACTGATAAGCTTGCCCCCCCACCACCATCACCCCCTCGCTGAGCTCAGATTTCTTAACTCCTCAGCCGTTGTATTTATAATGTATTGGTGACTGTGACGCACTGACGGGTTTCTTTGCCTGTACCGCAGGGGGGAACATTGATAATGTCAGCCGGCGAATACGAGCGCACTTTCTCCTTACAATTTGAATAGCACTAGATTTGATGTCCCGTTATGTCATTTTGCTCCACGCCATCCAATCCATCAAACTATTTGCTTTCCTCTGCTTTGTGTGATTTACTGTGACGTCCCGATCGTTGTGGCGCCACTCACGTTCTTCGCGCTTTGATTTGTGTGTCCGCAGGCAAGCGGCCGCACCAATGTCAGATCTGCAAAAAGGCCTTCAAACACAAGCACCATCTCATTGAGCACTCACGCTTGCACTCGGGCGAGAAGCCCTACCAGTGCGACAAGTGCGGCAAAAGGTTCTCGCACTCTGGCTCATACTCGCAGCACATGAACCATCGCTACTCCTACTGCAAACGTGAGGCGGAGGAGCGAGAGGCGGCCGAGAGAGAGGCCCGCGAGAAGGGCCACCTGGAGCCTACGGAGCTACTGATGAGCCGGGCATACTTGCAGGGAATCACTCCTCAGGGTTACCCAGAGCTGGCGGCGCATGAGGCCATCTTGCGGCATGACAGTGTGAACGGAGGAATCATAGAGGGACGCAAGGAAGTAGATGAAGAATATGTGAAAATGGGACGCAGGGAGGATGAGTTTGAATTTGAGGAGGAGGAGGAAAGTAAGAGCATGGACACGGACCCGGACATGTTGAGGGATGAAGAGGAGAACGGGGAGCACTCGATGGACGATAGCTCGCTGGATGGGAAAATGGAAACCAAATCGGATCGCGAGGACACGATGGAGGACGCCATGTAGTCGGCTCTCCATGGGAAACGTTTGACGTTTCTTCCGGTTCAGTATTCTTACCTGCTCGGTTTTAAGACTGGATGTTTTAAACCGTATGTGCACGTGCCTGAAGCTTCCGGGAAGCTTTGACCGCTAAATCAATGAAGCAGCGGCATTGAGGGGGGAGGGTTTGTGACTGAAGCCGCGTTATGCAAACCCAACAAAGAATAAATACATCTGGAAAAAATGTACAGTCCCAAGGCCTATACATGAGTGTGGTGCTAACCTCCCCCTGCCCGTGTTCCATCATATTTATAGCACAAAAAGGAAAAAAAACAGTGACTTGTACAAATTGCACTCCGCTTCTATAATCATGAAGAAAAAAAAAGAAAAAGAAAGTGTTGCTTATGTATATATTTATACGGGGTTGGAACAAGAGCAGCGGGGTCTGCGTAACCCCTTTTTGCCCTTTGGTGTTTGTCGTCACCCACCTTTGGTTCCACCACCTGCGGCCACACTGTGTCAGGCCTCCAATCATTAAGACTGTGAAGAATAGGGGTCAAAGAGGAGGAGGAGGAGCAGGAATAGGAAGAGTTTGTGGCGTGTCCGTCTTAAGGGAAATTGTGGATTCTGGACGCTTCGGGGATGGTGGGATCAAATGAAGGATGAAGCCTTTGAGGTGTTTTATGAAAAAAAAAGCCTTATATGCAAACCTTTTAACCTGTGTGTTTTCTGCAAGTGCCACCTTCGTATTGTGTAAAAGAAAGGTTACTTTTTTTTCACCAGCTTCAGTATTATGGGATGGTTTACCATTGTTTTCTGCGGCACCCGTGTCAGTATTAAGACTCTAGGCAGCAGTTACTTAGTTTACATTATGTTGTGCAATGTTTCTTTGTCAGTATTACACCAAACGTTTTTTTTATTTTTTGGGGGGAAAACAACAAATTGCATTCATTTTATTTGTAGGTTGGAACAAATAAAACAAAAAACTTATTTATTAGGCCCCATTTTATATTTCCTAATTTTATTTATTTCATACTGTTGTGTACAGTACTATAGATCTTCAATATATAGATATATTTTAATAAAAAGGAACTTGGTGTTGATCATAGGGCAAAATCTACGTAAAGAGAGCATTTATTGTCTTTTGAAACGTTGTGAAATGCGAAGTTTAATCTTATTTTATTTTATTTCCTCTATTTTCCACATCATGGAAAATTCTAAATTTGGGAACTTTTATACAATTGTGAAAACACTGTATTTTCAATTGAAAAAAAAATTCCACTTTCTTCATCTTTGTTTCTTTTTTTAAGCTAAAAATGAAGAGGGACTGTTAAATACTATGTATGATATCATGACTGAAAAAGAATATTTCCTGAAATGTCTTTGTAAAAGTATTATTGAATTCTTGATTTGTAATTTCTCTTGAAAATGACCCTGCTCGAATAAAAGTAGCCAAATTACAAAATACCAAACACTTGCTGACTTCTCTTTGTTTTAATGTATGATGCATTACTTCTTAACGCCTTTTGCACACTTTGATTCTGGTTGGCATCTGGCTCTGCTGATCATGATGTATTCACTTTTCTAATATTTTATGTTGAATTATATAGATGACCACATTTCATACTAGGGACACATTTTTGGACATTCAAAGTGGGAATTGCATTTTCTCATTTTAAAAAGCTCACCGAAACAAAAATGATTTGTGATGTTTTTAATGTTTTTTTTTTCTTCATGCACATCAACGTTTGCAAAACATGTTTCTTCATCCTGCCACGTTTGCACTGGGTGGTGACAGGTGGACTCTATCACATCTTTCTCTGCGCTTTATGTAGATGAGCAGCATTTTCAAAAGGCTCAGATGAAAGACCAAAGGTTGAACCATGCCAAACATGAGAACCAGCTTTGTGTTTTTGCATCGATCCCATCACCACCGGATCATTCACAGATTATCTCATGGATTAAAGGGGGATTCAACGAGGGGGGTCTAAATTTTGATTAGCTGTTGAATTTCATATGCGAGGAAGCCGTAAAGGGCCGAACGTTATAGTAGCGAACCAGTCAGTTCAGCGTAGCTGGATGAAGATGCATCGATAAATTAACTGACCCTCCGCTTCATAGGCATCTTTCTCACTTGCGCTCTAGCTGAAAAGGAGGTCAAAGGTCAGGACGGGTGTGAGCGGCGCTAACGGCAAAAGTAAAGTACTGAGCAGGACAGGCAGAGACAGAAATGGTCCCACAGCCGAAGAAAAAATGGAGCGATTAAGAGCCATCACTGTGAAGTAGTTCTGTCATTTTGCAATACTTGCTGAAAGTGATCCAGTCTGCTTTCACATGTCGTGATCAATACCGTCTGGCACTATTACTAGAGGTCCGCTTCTAATCGCAATTAAGCTCAGCGTACGTGAATAGGATTGATTTTTGGTGCACTTAATTTTCTGATGAGTTCAACAAGAAAACAATTATTTTTGCTCTTCTCTTGCGACCCTGCATTTAAAGACAATACCTATACAACTGCTCACTGTAAGTAATTACATTGCTATATTATTGTCAACTGGGGCTGTAAAATGAAACCCTTAAACTACACACACACACACACACACACACACACACACACACACACACACACACACACACACACACACACACACACACACACACACACACACACACACACACACACACACACACACACACACACACACACACACACACACACACACACGCACACACGCACACACGCACACGCACACACACACACACACACACACACACACACACACACACACACACACACACACACACACACACACACACACACACACACACACACACACACACACATTAATGTCTTTCTAAAGCCCAAGGAAGACAATGGGTGATTAGAACATGACCGTGTGGAATATACATTTTTTTTATGTAAAGCAGTCAATGGAGGCGCTGAGAGTGTGTGTGCAGGCAGCGCAATGGCCTCAGGCAAAATGTACACTTAGCTCTGGTCTTCACGGAGCCTTGCAGTGAATCATTACAGCTCAGCTGTCCAAAACAAACCGCCAATCTGGGCTGGGCATATGGCTGGGTGGCGCTCAATGACAGTGATACGCTCGTGTTGTCTAAATGCTTTCCAAACATATCACCAGGACTGGATATTGGATTTAACTAAAGCAAATAATAATCATCATTTTTAACATGTAAACAAAGAGCTGCAGTCATGGTGTCTGCGAGCGGAACCTAACCTGAAAAGCAAGGGTGGCAAAAGTATGACGCGGTGACTGCATATGATTGTACTTCAACCTCTCCCAATGAACATTTTCAAAACTCCTGTAATATATTAGATTTGATTCAATCATTATTTAGCTATTTCATTTTTATTGCCAAGAATAAAAAAAACATTTTACATTAAGTATACTTTTAACATTTTGTGTTAAATAATTCCCCCAATAACATTTTAATTCATGTGTTGTAATTAATTATAAATAATAAATAAAGAAAATTAGGCTGATTTACGATTGTATTTGTTCAAATAATGCATTTGCACAAAATTAATTAATCTGGAGCCAATGACATTTTAAATTGCCTGCAAAACTATTTGAAAAAAAAGATGTGGATACAGTTGATTTTATGTGTGCAATTTAGGAATTCAACACAGCATTCCCGCAATTTAATCATTAAAAAAAAAACATTTTATTCGATTCACATGTATGGTAGGCCTACATTAAATTACGCTTGTCAACAGTAAACTGTACATGAGAGATTGTCACGGTTTGCAAGGTGGTGATGGCGGGTTCGGATCCCAAAAAGCAGGCAGGAGGGAGCAGGAGGTTGTTTGACAAATTGTATTAAAATAAAGTCAGCAGGAACAAAATGTAAAACATCAAAATGATCTGAATGGAAAAAATACAAAGTAGCAAAAGTAGACCAAAAGTAAAAGCCCGCCAAGGTTAAACAAACACGTACACAATGCATGCAGCAAACAAGCAGCAAACAAACAATGAATCGGCACCGGATGATCGTGCCCGGTGTCCTTTTAAGTGTCATTGATTATAACGACCAGCACCTGCGAGGCTGCCGGCAGGGCTGACGTCGCTACCCGCTGGTCGCCCATCTGATCGGGACGACCAGCACCTGTGCAGGTGCAGGCGGGGCCGACAGCGCCCCCCGTTGGTCGCCAACCAGATCATGACAGTACCCCCCCTTCAAGGGGCTGCTTCCAGAAGTCCCAACAGTCTCCCAAAAGGTCCACTCGCCAGGGAACGGTCGGTGGAGAGGGCAACCGCTGCCTCTCCAGCATACGACGGGCGGCGGCCTGATGGGAACGGGACTCGGCCTGGGGTGGACGAAGACGCGGCACGGATCGTCGTGGGCGTGAGTGCGATCCCTCTCGCACGTTCACGCGACGGCGCATGGCTCTGCGTGGACGTCGAACTGCCAGGCGCAGAATGGCACCCCGTACGGCCGTATGGGACCAGGTCTCGGCCGGACGCCGACGTGGGCGTGAACTGCCCGGCTCCGGGGGAACGAGACCAGTCCAGAGCCGCTCCGGGATCCAGCGGTGAGTGGGGTCGTCCAGGGTGACACTGGGTGACTGGCATTGCACGCCCACGTCCAGCCACGCTGTCGTCGTGCATGACGAATTGAGTCTCATCCACGACGAGCCGTGCAACGTCCGCGTCAACGTCAGTCCGAGACCTGGTCCCATACGGCCGTATTACATTTTGTTCCTGCTGACTTTATTTTAATACAATTTGTCAAACAACCTCCTGCTCCCTCCTGCCTGCTTTTTGGGATCCGAACCCGCCATCACCACCTCGCAAACCTTGACAGAGATGGGGTTTATAGCTGTGTGTTCCCAAACGTATTTTTGATGCTGAATAATTTATGCACATCTCTTTTTTTTTACACACCAGTGTTATTGTTTGTAGTCAATATTGTTGTGTAATACATTACATATGTTGTTTTGATTTGATCTCTTCTACAGGTTACATGTTCTTCTTTTACTTTTTTTTAAAGGGCAACCGACATCACTTTTTTGTTTTTTAACTGACATCAGAAATACGTTTTATAGCATCTAAAATACCCAAAACACGCAGTATGATATTTTTTATTCAAATACAAAACAGCAATAAAAATGACTTAAAGTGTCCAAAATCTGAAAAAAAAATTGAGCTGCGAATTGGGCATTTTCAGAAAGTCCCGCCCCCAGTTCGTGACGTCACGCCAAGACGTATTGCATTGCTGGAGAATAAAAACAATGGCTTCAGATTCGAATAATATGCTTGTGAATATGCTATGTTTAGGAATATAATTCAAATAGTTCTGAAGAGGAAAGCATACATGTTTGCAATCGATTAAATAATTTATTCTGTCATTTTGAGGCAAACGGGCGGGGGGGAATGTCTCACCCAAAAAGAGGCAATAAAATAGCCACCGAGCTGTGAGGAATGAATCAGCCCGTTTCCACAGGCTGATAAATTCTTCAATGGAGCTTGGACTCCCTCTGCTAGCGGCTTTTGGATGTAAAATAAGGTTTTCAAAAAACACTGTACAGCAAAATACATTGACGTGATGGAAGGACCGCTACAATGCGTCTTTTTTACGGTGAACGGCGGTCCTTTTCTGATGTCACGTGAGGACTCGTCACCAACTCAAAAACAAGATTTCCTGAATGTTCAGCACAAGTCTTAAAACGTAAAATATAGCTATATGCGGTGGAATCTTATTAAAATACGCCCAGTAGAAGTCATTTGAAGTCATTTGACAAATTATGGACACAACTTGTCTGGAGACGTTGGTTGTCCTTTAAATGAGCATGCATCTCCGTTTGACTTAAAAAAAAACAAAAAAAAAAAAAAAAAAAAACTGAAAATCTCCCTTGGTCACCGTACTATGCCCAGAGAGATGAAGTGTTACTAATCCTACCCTCGCTGCCAATGATCTTCGTTGGGTCAAAAAAGGTCAGCTTTAATGTGGGTTTGAACTGATACTGGTGAGGTAAAAATGAAATGAGACTGGCAGATCGTTGACTGCATTGAATAATGTATGCAACTTCACATGGTACTTGGGCCGTTTGCGGGGCACATGAAGGACGGACGCGGCCAAAGAATCGGGGAAGGTTTTGGCGCTCAGCAAGAGATAGTTCAATGACACGCAGGGAGGAGAAGGCACAAGTGACCAGCAGGGATTAACCAATCAGAGCGTCAGAAGAACAGCCAGCTGTTCATTCTGGCCTGAGCGGAATGAGGCCTGGAGCAGGTGGTGCAGCCTGATGCCAGCGGTGCTGAAGAGGAGGGAGGCCCAGGAGGAAGATGCTGATGAAAGACTCTCGCCTAATGTTTCAGCGTCATTCTCAGACTCCCTGCTCAAATTATCATGAATAAATATTCTACCAATGCCGAATGTCTGAATATATGCCAGTTTTTCAAAATAAAACCAGGGATGAAATGATAGGAAGATATGTCAGAATAAGCTGCAGGTGTGAATCACACTTAAAAACAAACATACACACAGTCAACAAACTCATGAAATTTAGCCAAGATGAATTTTAAAATTGAAAATATTTCCTCCGCAGTGTCATGAGACGAAGGCCTCAACGCAGTTGAGAAGTTTGTTATAAATCAGGCAGGTGAGCCCCCCGCTGGATGACAATGCTCTATAAGTTTAAAGTTCAAGAATGAATAAAGCTGAAACTGTTGAACAAACTTCTCAGGATAAAGTCAAGTTGATGGTCATGGAGAAAGCATGCATGTCTTGGCCTTGTTGGTCAACCATTGAACGCAAACGACGGTTAGGACCATAGGGAATGTGCATCATCATAGGTAGGCACCCATCCATCCACTTTCAAAACCTCTTATTCTGAATTGGGTCGCGGTCAATAGGTAGACAGTGAGTGGAAATGATATATTAGTGTTAGATGTTTAACGTTTTGTGGATTACTTTGTGTCTCCTGTCGGCACCTGATTTCTTCAAGTTTGCTCCTTGTGTCAGGCAAACAGTTCAAAATGTTCTGCTTTTTCCTGTATGTAGCCGTACTGTTTTTATATCAACACTATGAACAAAATGCTTGGGATAATTGTCTTTTGGGAGAGATTTCAGGATTTCAGGACCAAGCGATTGAGCACCTATACTGGACTGATTCTATGGCTAATCTGTTACCTTCTAAGTGGTTTTGAGATACCAAATACAATATTATTGTTGTATTGGTTTCCAAGCACATGACATGAAAAGACAATTTTAAACTGTTGGCAGAGATACAGCACCCCATTCATTGAGATCACCTGAGCATTGGTCTCTGGTATAGATGAATGTATGAATATAGTTAAGTATTATGGATTGATATACTGTATGTATGGATACCGCCGCACTGGAATGGGTTGGAGGAGTCTACCAGACGACTGTATCTCGGTTTCATGCACTCCAGAAACGTTGTTTGTGCCAATTATTGCTTGGATATTCGATTGGCCATTCTGCAAGGTTGTAATGCCATTCACCTGCAATTAACATTTTTAATCACTTCCTCACTATCAAAATGGCCACAAACATTATGAATCATTCATCAGGTTGAAAAAGAGAGCAAGTAAAGGTGCCACTGGAACAAAGGGAACATTTCATGGATCACTTGTGGTTTAAGGATGCCCATGAATGATGATAGTCCATTTTGCATCCGTCCAGAAATGTCTCAAAAGCCCAATGCAATGTTGATCAGCCTATGCATTTCAAAATATCAACATATTTTTCCCCGTTTTATGTTATCACCAACAGAGCTGAGCATACAAGGAGTGATTATGACTTGATGGGGCAGGCAAACTGGTGCTGTACTCCTGGGACGAGCCTTTCCAAAAACGAGCTACAGACACTGTATATGTCCACGCAATGAATAACCATGAAGCAAACCAAGTCAAGCTTTTCTTTGGTTGCATTTCAGTATTTTGTGGTTAGTTCGACAATGATTTCAGAAGTCTTTTTATTATTTTCCCTAAACATAGTTCAATTTGTTGTTGATCGTCACGTGAAAGCATGCCAAACCCATCATCAAACTCTAAATCAAACATGCAGCTGGTCATCTGACTGTTGTAGCATACATACTCCGACATTCAAAGGAGCGCCTACACCTCCCCCACTCACTAAGAGGTAAGTGATTATGTGTTTTGCCAAAGTGTAATCTTTTGATATGCACAAACATAGATTCTAACATGTCGGCAACAGCAGCTTTTTTCCTTTTGCTTTTACTGTGCTGACGGCTGATTAGGATGCCAGATCATGGTCCCAGCTGGGCGCAGGGTACATCGCTCATTACACGTTTTCCAGAGGAGGAAGGCTAATTCACAACGATGCACAGCATGGTAGGTGTAATCATATCATGCAAAATCAGCGGTCAGTTCAGCGCGGCTGGAGCCTGATTAAAGGCCGCCAAAGACAAAGTGACACGTCCTCAACCTCATAGGAGAAGACGTTAAGCAAAGCATCACTTAGCCGTCAAAGTGCAAGGCCAATTCCTTTTAGAAATTAATTCTTTATTTAACTCAGGGATCAACATATATTTTTTATGAAGCCACGTCGACGGCCTAAGCGCTCAGATCACTAGCAACTTGATTTAATTATAGCTCAGCATTTTGGACATAAAATATGTGCTGTAATTAGGCAGCATTCTTCAGCCGAGCACGATGTGACTGTTTGAGTGAACACGTGGTTAATATCGTCAAGAAAAATCAGCTGTGATTTGTTCACTCTTTGCCTGGCTATTCCTGCAACATTGGGAAGATTATCCCTTTTCCTGCCGCCAATTGTTTTTGTCTTTTAAAAGGTGTTATGTTGAAGGCACATGGTTTGGGACTGCTTTGCCATTATTGGAAGAAAAATGAATTCCCCAAGACATTTTCTGTAAGAATGTAGATCTAGCTACCTTTCTGGCAAGCAATTTAAGATGAACAGAAGATCATTGTCATCAAATTGTGAGTATAGTTTTTCCTTTTTTGAATTTTGCTGTGCCGATTACCATTTTGTGTTTACTGAGCGAGTTGCTTGTTCTGTAGCCACAAAGGGACATAAGTCTTCTTGTGCCGGTCCCAAGCCCGAATAAATACAGAGGGTTGTGTCAGGAAGGGCATCCGACGTAAAAGCTTGGCCAAAACAAACAGGCGGATCATACCTCTAAAGATGGAGGACACTGATTTGCTGTGGCGACCCCTTGAAGGGAAAAGCCGAAAGGAAAAGAAGAAGGTGTTGTCCCCTTTTACCATGCTGTGTGATTGTTTCTTGTTTCTAGAGCCTTTAAATGACTGCGTTGTGTGCACCCTCCATGGAAATGGTTAATTATTCCATTGAGGACTTCCTGGACCAGCCTTACTCCTGGAGAAGGATGAATATGGCCTTGCATGTATGTAATGTCTTTAAGGAGGCATTCCCTGCACACCCTGCCGGGATTAGGCCTAATGACAGAAGTTAATTATATTAAGAGTCATTTTCAAAAACAGTTCATGAACTGCAAATTATAGTTAAAGTTGCTCCTTAATGCTCTTAACTGTAATTAAATTGTCTAATATCTCAAGGAAATGAGCGTGTTGAGCAGCAGCGATGTCAGAGGGGAACTTTTACATGGTCAGTCATTAACGAACCACAGTTGGATTCACCGATCACTTTTATTCCCTGTCCACACATCCACAAATACTTTGTGTAACTTATCTTTTTCTTTGTCTGCACTTAAATTGTTTTCAGGAAAATGATGCCGTATCTCCTTCTTAAATGTAACACAGAGTAACATGAGCAGGCCTTTTTGTGTTAAAGTCAATTGTCACTATTTCCACATTGTTACATTTTTGGCGAAATGCAGACAACTAAAATATTCCTGTTTTTTTCATAATTTCTGAGTGAAAGAGCACGGAACTAGTAAAGTTTTCCATCAAATGTAGGTTTAAAAAAACCAAGTAAAACGTCACTCCACACCAAGGTACGTCGCTGCAACTTGTGTCTTGCATGGACATGCATAGACCGCAATTTCGATCTGATTACACAGATATTAACTGGTTATTGGAAATACTATAACACAATAAATGCCACATACTGTATTTTCATACATACCGATCATGAGGCGCACGCACAATAGTTTGGTGTATTTTCAAACTGTTTCGATATATAAGGCGGACCCGACTCTAAGGTACATCTTCAATTATTGAAAAAAAAGTTTTCCAAAAATAATATAGAAATATAACAGTTTTCCAAATATAAGGCACACCACATTATAAGGCACTACCATAGTGGTTGGGGCTACTCACTACTTCTACGGGGAGAAATTGAGTAGGTGGTCACCGCTGCTATCATCTGATGTTTATGCACCACCACTATGGGCAGAGAGAGAGACAGAGAGAGAGAGAGAGAGAGAGAGAGAGAGAGAGAGAGAGAGAGAGAGAGAGAGAGAGAGAGAGAGAGAGAGAGAGAGAGAGAGAGAGAGAGAGAGAGAATGAGACAAAGCAAGAAAGGGCGTCATATTTAACCACTGTAGGACATGACAAGTCACTCAGGAGCTGCTTGCTGAATTCCCAAGTGCCGCCTGTCCTGGAGGAATTAACTCTCCTCTTCCACCCGG